>NC_041009.1:1826589-2130187 GCF_004193775.1 Glycine soja
AATTGCTTAAAATCTGTTCAGACTGTAAAACTGAAATATAATAAATAATGACTACTATCAAATTATCTTAACTTGGACACACCTGTATTTTAGAATTGCTTGAGCACTCATAGCGCAATCCATGACGAGTTAAAATATAAAAGGCATATTGAATTTCACCATCTTCTCGCTTAAAACATGGTAATCTTCCAACTTCAACAATATCAGATAGAAGGGTTGAGTCCTGGGGGCTTAGGTCTGCAATTTTTTCCCTTAATCAGCAAGCATGCAATGATGCATTGTAAATGAAAGTCAATCATCTGAAAGCTTGAGAATAAAATAAATTTGATTGAGCTAACCATGTGCAATTTTCTTTTCAAAGACATTAAATAAACTTAGGCATTTACCAAATAGCTTAAGCATTTTGGAGAGTTAGTTGAGCATGATATGGGCCTCCCTGACAAAGCTATCAAAAATAAATTCCCTGCTTCTCCTACTCCTCTATTTTAATTTAATTGGTTGAGCCTGTGGCTTGTCCAGCCCTTGACATAAAAGGGAATTTTAAAAAATATTGATAAAAAGAATTCCTGGACCTTCTAATAGCTTAAGCTTTTGGGGTGTTGATTCTTGACAGCTCAAAATTCAAACAAACATCATCTAGACATCTTTAACAATATGGTGATGAAGCCTCACTATAAGCTGCAGATTTGAAAGAAAAAATGCTAAATCACAAACTTGAAGCAAGTACTGGAAGAGGTACTATCCAATGGAGAGAAGGAATGTTCCATAATTGCGAGGAATTTATTAAAAAATTGTTGAAAAGGAATTCCACACAAATATGGCGATTAAGAGGTTTCCAATATTTACATTTCTCATTCACCCACATTGAAAAAAGCACAAAAGTAATTTATCTACAGGAAAAAAAAATGCTCAGCCCAGTAAATTTTGATGTTCTAATTAGTATTATCATGTTCACTGAAAAAATGAAAAATAGTCTCATATTTGGTTAGATAGAATAATTTTGAAGGAATGGGATTGGGAATGGAATATTCATTTTCATGTGTTTGGTGTGGATGGAATGAAAAAAAGACTCCATTCCCTTTTATGTTTGGTATGTTATATTCCCTCTGTCCCAAAATAATCCCAAAATAAGTGTCGCATTAGAAAAAAAAATTGTCCCAAAATAGGTGTTATGTTAACTTTTCGATGTAATATTAATTTTTTTCCACTAATACCCTTAATAAGTGTCACTTTAATTTTTCAACGAAATTAATGATAAGGTTAGTTTTGTCAAATTATTACTCTTTTCTTTCATCTATTTATTAGCTTTTCTTGATTTGTATAAAACAACTTAGGAAGACACTTATTTTGGGAAGGAGGGAGTAATTGATTAGAAAATACAAAAAAAAAAAATTTATGATTTTTTAAGTTAAATAATCTTGTCTTGGCCAATTGGCCCAATTTGAACAAAATAAACTTTTGGGTTGACAAACAAGTCAGCATGTGCTATATTTTGGGTCCTAAATAACTAAAATTGGCCTGAAAGCTTTTTAGAGCTGAACGTGCTGGGTAGATTTCTCCTTTTTATTTACATCTATGTTTTAGTAAAATGAAATAGAAATCCCATCACTTTTGTGATGAAATACCAATTCCTACAAGCTGTCAATTCACAAGAATTATCCTGACTAAAACAGCTGAATTGCTGCATGCTAGCAAATTCATGTGAGTTGTATCAAGTACATGTATATCCTACCGCTGGATTTACATTCATGCATTTTAACACCAGCATAAAAATGTTAGTAACAAACAAGCATATTAAAAAATAATATGACCTCAGCAGATGAATTGACATGTCTGTATATATTCAAAGAATAGAGAGGTGTCGAAGAAGAATGTGAAACAAAGAGCAGAGATTTACTGCTCTAGATTTGCCTACATTAATATTAAAGCAAAAAATGAGAACTACAACTTGTAGGAAGGAACACAACTAACTGCATTACCTGTACACAACAAATATAAAAATATACATGCTCCATGGAGAATGACAAAACGAGGAAGCCAATCATCTACTTCAGTATCATCTAAAGGTGGAGGTTCTCCTGGTAGTGTTGCCCATCTCTGCATAGAAAGACCCAAAGCAAATGAGAGTTCAGCTTGTTATGTGAAATAAATAATAAAGCTCAAACTAATGAACCATAAACTGGTGTAGGGCGGGCAATCAGTACAGTTCGAATGTATAAATATCCAGATAGACGAGCAGACCGCAAAACTTCATCAATATGTTCCAACCTGTGTTAATTGTTAAACAAAATTATTTTAATAAATCATTATTTGAGGAAAAACACATCAATTCTCAATGTAGCAATTTCCACTCCATATAAGACTAGAGAGTAGCTATCTCTTACACACCAGTAAGAATCACTTGTAAGGAGAGAAATGGAGAACAATTAAAGTAAAAGGAATTCCTCATTTTATTCTTAATACTCAAACATTCGCAGATATCTAGACTTCAATACTAATGCGAGCATCTACACTCCTACTGTGCAGCTTCTATCAATGACATCAGTATATTAAGATGATACAAGAATAGTAACCTAAAGAAAACTGCTAATTAGTAAGCAATTATAATACATCATGACAACAAAGCCATTAATATTCCAAAGTTGAGGATCACATCACTCACTGAGCTTTCAAGTGAGCTTCCCTCTCCTCTATATCAGCAAGCTCCAATCGAAGTGACTCTAACTCTGCAGCTGTTAGCTCAACCTACAGGACATAAATTTTTGTTGGTAGGATATAACAGAACCTTCACCAATGACAAAAGATGCACAGCATAAAAGCTGCTCAAATCAGACCTTTTCCTGACCTCCAGTATTGGAACCCCATGACAGCCGCCGTGGAGTAAACAAGTTTAACATGAAAGCCCTCCTTAATTTTCTTCGAGTCCGTTGATGGCACGAGGACCTAAACTAAGCTAGATTGAGTGACTTATTTCAAATAAATTGAAAGTCTCTTAATAACTGTTTTCATTGTTGTTTTCTTTTATTCCTTTTTAACCAGGAAACAATACCTTGGAGATTGATCAGTTCCAGGTTCTGTAATAGATGATGTTCTGCTCTCAGGAGATTCTATACTTGATGTTGGAACTTGAAAATGATCAGGGATGAATTTTAATTTTGCAGGACCATCATCCATGACATTGACCTTCTACAAGAAGAAAGGATGACAATAATGATAAGTGTGAAGGACGGTTTATCCTGAAACAGTAACAACACCAAATGTTAAAACAGCATTGTCGGCATGACTTCCTTAACTATGTCATACATTTCTAACCAGTTTCGTACTTTTCCCCAATATGCAGCCCAAGGTCATTTCAGCAAAGCATAGGAATATGACATGGGTGCTACCCTCAAGAACAACGGTTCGGGAACACACATATTACATCATCCACATCTACTCTTTACCCTCCAAAGATTCTTGTCAAACACAAGCTAACAATAATACAATATAAGCAAATTGTTATACCAGATTACCAGCCAAAACCAGCAAGTCTGCAACATTTGCGGTTAAACTACTAAAATTGAAGAGAAAAAGTCTGTTCCGTTGACTTAACATCAGAAGATCATAAGGAAAATGCTGACGGCCAATCACATAAAGTAAGCCAGTTCTAGAGATGATATCCGACGGACTCATCACTGCATTGGTTTGGCAGCTGTCTTTTTCCATTGTTTCCCCCCATCTCAAGGTAAAAGAAGCAAGTCTTCTATGAAGATCAAGCTACAAAGCAAGTTAATTAAGACAACAGCTCCAGCTTAGTATTTCACTGGTACTTGGTTAATTATGCATTACTCCAAAGTCCAAAGTAACCAGCATAATGAATAGTACGTACTTATTATGTTTCTTTAAAAGGAGAAAAAAAACAAGGATCAGAGAAACAAAAAAAAAAACTGAGATGCTCACCTAAGTAGTGTGAGGAAAAGAAGAGTTCACCAACTCTAATGGTCCACGTGATTAAACAAAGTCCAAACCTAAACAATAGAACCCAGTTGGAAAAAGTTTGGTAGTAGGAAAATAAAACAATCTGAAAACAAAGAAGAAGAGTGAAAATCGAGAGTATTAACTTAATCAATAACACATATTTCATGAATTAGCAACCCTAACATCCAGACTGAGCGAGGATCGTAAGATAAAGTCATCATTTAGAGGGGAAAAGGAAGCTCTAAACTCTTGAATAAAATAAAAGGCACGACAGCTACAAGTTACAAGTTCCAGCGAAGACGGCATATTATTATAAGTGAAATTTAAGAATAGAGAAAAGAGCGAAAGAGTTGCATACCAGGAAGAGGAGAGAGAGAATTATGGATTATATAAGGGTAGCTGGGAATGAACACTTTCCTTTGTGGAAATAGAAAGTGACTCAAAGCCCAAGAGGAAGAAGACGCGGGTGTTTGGTTCGGTATAGCACTTCACTTTATAACTCTTGTCTTACGGTTATACTCTAGTGGACAAAATATACACATTTACCCATCCTTTTCCCCACACCCAAACAGTCACCATCTATTATGTCCTTCACATCTCGACTCGATCAAAACAAAATCCGTATTTTTTTTAATTAATTAAAAAAAACATAAATTCCTGCTACGCTATTAGATTTGAGATAGTAGTGAGGTATTTGTCTAGTTTATAGAATGCCATAAATTTTAATTTCTATATAAATCCTTTTTTTCAAGCAGTGTTGCGGTGGTGACAGTGTCTAACTAGAAGCATAAATTTTTATTTGGCTTTTTAAACTGCTGTCACTTATATGTCTAGATAAATACTGCACATGTTTTTAAAATTAAATTTAACAAATTCTAATAGTTTGGTTTCTGCAGTGTATTAAGTGCTTAATAATATTATTAAGTACGTGCAATATCAGATTTTATAATAATTATTTTAAAAATTATACTGGGTATTTTTAATTAGTTAATACTAGTATAAATGAAAGTGTATGAAAATTGAATTTTCAGGAAATTTTTTTCACGTAGAAACTTGTTGAACAAGAAATGCAAAATTTTGTTTGTTTCATTGTATAATACACGAGGAGACACAGATGCGAGTTTTCAAGAGACAAGGTGCATGCATTGCTTTGCTTCCCGCGTTTGTGCATAAATTTTCTTATGTGTGCTTGTCAGCTCTCACATTTGTTCGTAAATAACAACTCTAATTGTCTTCACGATCTTGCATTCCCCACCTTCTGGGACCTCTTACCTTCTTCAATCACTTTCAAAGGTTTGAACTTTACAAATGTCTCTATCTGGGCCTGCTTGATTCATTCCACTTGTTCATTATTCTTCATAACATGGAATATTGTGCTTTTTATGGTTATTGTGATATAAGATAGCAATAGTATCCATTGATTGATTTGTTTGAAATTGATTGTGGTATGGTAAAGTTTCTGATGTGTGCAAATCTATGAGAATAAGAAAGCAATAGTATTCATTGATTGGTTTGTTTGAAATTGATTGTGATACGGTGAAGTTTCTCATATTTGAAATTGTTGGAGTACAAGTCTGAAATACAGTCTCGCATCTTATAGAAAAAACCTATAAGCATGAGTTTCAAGGTTTTGGATTAAAATATGATGTCAAACTCACTTTGATTGTTTCATTAAGGTTTTGGGTTAAAATGGGGACACATAATGCCTTCTCCAGATGAATCAGGAAGTTGTCAAGGTGATCTTAGACTGTAAGAAAAATATATGGAAGAACCCAGAATTGTTTGAGGTTGTTGAGGAATACTTTGATAAAGCCTGCAGACTCTAGATTTTTGTACTGCATTAGACAAATGCCTGAAGCGAGCTAGGGATAACCAATTGCTTATTATTGTGGCCCTTCAACAGTTCGAAGAGGAAACCGGGTTGGGAAAGAAACGCTATACAAGGACATTACAGGAACTGAAGAATTTTAAGGCAGCTGGTGACCCTTTTCACCAAAGAATTCTTCCAAATGTATCAATCTGTTTACAATCAGCAGCTACTCATGTTTGAGAAGTTGCGAGTACGACAAAGCAAACTTGATAAGAAAGTAAAACGAATCTATTCATGGAGGAAGGTCTCAAGTATGATATTTGTGGCTACAGTTGCTGCTGTGTTGATCTGCTCAGTCGTGGCTGCAGCAATTGCTACTCCAGATGTTGCAGCTGCTCTAGCTGCTGTTACTGCAACCCCAATTGGTTCAATGGGAAAGTGGATTGACTCCTTGTTGAACAACTATGAAAATGCCATGAAAGAACCAAAGGAAGTAACCTTCTCTATGCAAGTTGGCACCTATGTTGCTATAAAGGACATGGAAAACATTTGGGTTCTCGTTGATCGGCTGGAAGTTGAGATTGAGTCTCTATTGCACAATGTGGAATTTGCCATTGAGGAAGCTGTGAAGGTTGCAATAGAGGAGATCCAGAAGAAGTTGGGGAGTTTTTATGAAGAATGTTGAAGATTTAGGAGTACAAGCTGATACATGCAGCCGAGACATTATAAGGGCTAGGACCGTGGTTCTACAAAAAATCATAAAGCTTCCCCACACCTGAAGATGTTATTTTGTATTGTCAACCTGTTTCCAGTAATTGTTGGTTCTGGGAGAATTCATCTGTTCTGTTCCTGTTTCTGATGAAATTTTATGATTTTCAATTATCATTGAATCATGAAAACTTGGGTTTATGTTGTAAATAATAGGAAATTACTGACTTGTAGTCCTTACGTATGTGTAGGAAGCTAAAACTTATTCTTTTAAGACAATAGAGTACCAATGCATGTATTTGTTATTTTGTGAGAGATAATATTTGTGTTTAGCATCTTGTTTGTTGGTAGAACTATTATTCGAGTCTTAATATAAATTGACATGATGCTTTATTGCTTTTGTGGCTTACTTGGGACATGAAGTAAAGCTACTTACAATCAAAATACACCCCAAAACATCTTTTTTCATAAGCTGTTGACTGAAGAATCAGTCTGCGGAGCCAACTGAGGCATGCTAATGACACATTCTCGGACACTTTTTGCCACAATTTTTTTTATTATTAATTGAAACTTACTAAAAATTATAAAGTTATGAGTTACTTCATTAAATAACGAATGAGACTTACATCATCTTGTAAGTTTCAAATATAATTTTTACTTAATAGTATAGAATGTGTTTAAAATAGAGTTAGAAGCATGTTGCTAGCGTTTCTTTTCATCTGCTATCAAATGATTTGCACCACTCTTAATTATGTGAATGGCATTGCTAAAATTTAAAGGGAGGAAGTCTTCCATTTCCAGCTTATGGGAACCTAGTTATTTTTCTAACAAGTTTTGACATGCTATGCCAGTACCATAACTGTTTTGGATTCTGATTGATTTGATTTACAAAATGTACTAGGAGTTATCATCTGAAGGCATTGACTATTGCCAAATGTAGATAAAATTTGCCTGTAACGAATTCTTCTCAGAACCAGCATTTTTAAAGTAGTATCTTTCTTCCCTTCCAGGCAATGGTGGTGTTTTTTTTTTTTTCATGAAACATCCTTGTATATTCCACCTATTTTTCTAGTTAACATTTAAAAGTAGAGTAAATTATGCCGACACTCTTGGAAGTTTCACCAAGTATGAACCGGTCTGAAGCAATTTTATAATTATTTAACTATTTATTATATATTTTTATCTTATAAAACATGTTATTTGATTCTTTTATTTTAGTTTAAATTTTTACTTAACTTATTTTTCTAGTAATTTTACATTAGTTTGCTATCATGTATAACATATTCATCCAAAAAGAAATTGACAAAGTTCAATAACAACATACATGAATAAGGGAGGAGAGAGGGAAATACAATACTTTCAAGTCCTTATTAGCTACTAGAGACCAAATGAACTTCAATGTGGTTGAATTTCCTGCATGAAATTTGAATTATAACTCAAATACTGAAGAAGGTGATTACGCAATGATAAGATTGAGTTGTTCAATGCTGGTGAAGTAGCCCACACAGGAGTGGGTGACACTGGTTAGTTTGTGAATGTTTGCACATAGTTTTAGTTTCAACTACTCATCTTTTCTTCTCTGAAATAAATGTAGAAATGCAGTTACAAGGTGCATGTTAAATAATTTTTTTTTTCTTGACTTTTAACAAAATTCAACTTTTCCTTAACCGATTCTTATAGACAAGGACACCTTGTAAAAATGTAGATAAAATAGCACCTATAAATATAATTACCACTTTAAATAGTACCTAATCATCTCAATCTACACTTTATATATAAATTAGAGTATACTAGGAGAGTGAGATTTACATTAAAATACTAGTTAATTAAATCTCTCCAATAGTGATACACATGCACCAGCGCGTGCGTGTATATATATATATATATATATATATATTCAAAAATTTATTAGAATGTTTCATTTTTTATTGAAAATGGTTAAACAATATATTTTCAATTTCTGAAAAAAAAAAATCAAACATATCTTGTGATTTAAGAAAAATGAGAATGAAAACTACTTTTTAAAAAATAAACATAGAAAATAAAAAAAAAATCCTTAACAGTGACTAGCTAGCCTGTCTTTGATCATTAGATTTTTTATATTATATATATAATAATTTTGTAAATAAACATTACAGCAAATTCAGTATTATTAAAGATATAAACTATAAATTTATTTGTAAATTATTCATTTTTTATCAATAACTCAAAATAAGTTAAGTAATTACGAGAAACTATTTACATAAATTATTCATTAATAAACATACAAATATAATTTTATTATTCAAAATTTTATATAAAAATTTTGTAATGTTTTTAAAATAGTTAAATATACATTTTTTGAGTATTTTATTTTCTGAAAATAGAAAATAAAAACTTAAATCAAACATATTTTCTTGATTATTTAAAAATAATGAGAATGAAAACTATTTTAAAATACTTAGAAAATAGAAAATGTCTCCAAACATAGTTAAACCACATATCGTAGGAACTGAACATTAATTAACATAGTTTCACAGAAAAACCAAAGCAAAGAGAAAGGTTATCCACAGTCTCTTATGCTTTTTCTAGTTTGTTTCTTGATCTGAGAAAGAAATATTAACAATAATTTTGAGTGAGAGAGAAATTAGAGTCAGACAAGTTAACGGTAATTGTGAATGTCAAATGTCACACAACAAAGAAAAGAAAGAAATAATGTAGTAAAGAGGAGGATACTTAGAGTGCTTGTTGAGGAAGAGAAGAAATGATAGCTACTAGTGAGTAAAAAAAACTTCGATAAAACCTAAAAAAAAAAAAAAAGAGTGAGAGAGCATATGTTTAGGGTTAGTCTTGAGATTTTTTGTGTCAAGATAATTTTTTCCATCTTTTAAACCATAAGAATAATTAATAATTCGTATAAAATTATTTAAAACAAAACAAAATTATTTCATCTATCTTGTGATATAGTATATCACAAATATAAGGAAAACAATTATATTTTTATTCTTCCTTTATTTCTGTTTGTTCTAAGTTTTATTTTCATAAGTAATTTTTTTAATATAATATTTTTCTAAGTTTTCTTAATGTGATGGCAAGTTGGGATTCAAATTTTCATTTCCAACAAACTGTTTCAATTTTTTATAACTTCAATTTATTTATTTTTTTATGTTTAATTTTTATACATTTATCAATTAAAAATTATTCTAAGTATAAATTTTAAAATAAATATTACAACTATATACAAAAATATTACAAAATTCAAGAGTCTTACTATATATAATAATAGTTTTTTTTATTAATGATAATTTTAAAAAATCTTTAATTTGTCAATATATTCTAATTAATTAATTTATTATTATTATTATTATTTTATTTTCAATGACAACAATAAAATTTAAATCTAATGTAAAATATCAAATTCATCACCATTAATAAATTTGCAATTTATATTTTGGCACAAGCTTTATTAATAAAAAAAATTATATGAATATGCAAACTTTTTTTCAATGATTAAAATTAATCATTTATAATTATTAAGACTTCATAGGATTTTCTTGTTAATTCTCAACATTTTTCTAGGGCATTAATTCTAAGCTTTAAAGTATTAAAAAATATAAGCATCGATTCTAAGTTTTTTTTTGTTAATTCTTCTAAGCGTTAAAATTAAAAAAAATCATATTTAATTTTATAACATTTTATTTTATAATTATTTAATTTTTATATTAAAATTTAAATTCAACTTAAACAAATCATTCATCACTTATTCAATTAAACTAGTTTGATAATGGAAACAATAAATATTACTGATGAATATAATAATAATAATAATAATAATAATAATAATAATAATAATAATAATAATAATAATGACAAAGTAATATGACGGGTTGTATGTTGTGTTGATTGGAAACATCAACAATAGACTGAGATTTACACTGTTCATTTTTTACAAGAAATGCGATGAAAGTGGCTAAATGGGTGAAAAATGAGAAATGTGTAACTTTTGTTCCTTTGAGAAAAAAGAGACATCGAAACAAATGTTAAAAAATATTTTTTAAACGGTACCCTCTGCACACCCGCACAGGCTCAATTCTATTATGGTCTCTCACTTATTTGAATATGTATATGTAGCCAAAATTTACATGACTTAGAAGCAACTTCAATTTTGTCCAATCAAATTTGATTTTTGCTATAAAAAACGCATGGGTTGGTTTTTATATTTGATTTTTTATTTGTTAACTGTTTTCTTATTTTTTTAAAAATTGTTTTTATATTTTTGTATTTTTAATTTTCTATACTTATGTTTTGTTTAAACTGAAAAATATTATTTTGCGTATGTTGTTGATTGTTTTTCAATATTTTATGTTTTATTATTTTTTTAAAAGTTGAAATCATTTCTATTTTTATTTTATTTGATTATCAAAATACATAATTAAAATTATAAAAAAATATTTAACCAACAAGTTGAATTGAACTAAAATATTTAAATTATAAAATAAATATAAAATTATAAACAATAGAACAAAATATTTAAATTAAAAATAATACAATAAAAATTTAAAAATATAAATAATATGATATAAACTTAAAATTTTTGGTTTGAGCCTACTGGGTTTCCAAACTTATTTAGGTAAATAATTTTTATTTTATATAATTTGTGTAATTTTTAATATTTTTTTTGTATTTTTTAGGTAAAAAAAGTCTAAATTTTTCTAAAAATACTTTTAGGAGAAAAAAATTCAAAAATGAAATAAATTTTTTTATAAGTTAAAATGAGTTTTTCATTAGTTAATCATTAAGTAATTTATAAATATTCTCTCATCTTTTAGAGAAATTATATGAAATTTTTTTCATATATTAATTAATTAAAAACTCATTTTAATTTATTAAAAAATTCATCTTATTTTTTTCCTCATCTTCTTCTCTTGGAAGTACGAAATTTACTCAAATATGGCAATCACATGGACTTATTCTCAGCTTAATTTCAATCAAAACCGCGTTGCATAATTTCTCTATGACTTATTTTTCGTATCACTTTCTATGATGCCGTGATATGATATTCACAGAGGCTGAATAAGAAAGCAATGGAAAATCAGTCAACATGATGACATTTTTTCAAGTAAAAAGCAGAACTTAACCGTGTAAATGAGTTAAGAATAGTTTTTAATTTTCAACACGCCATTGTTTGGATTGTTTGACCAACTTCCACTTTTCCACTTTATGTGTCTTAGGTTTCGGTAATGCTGTGGTTGCGAAATAAAACTAACCATTACCTTTTCTAAATGCTCCTTTTGTTGCATACCCAAGTTTTAAATTTAAAGCTAAAATATATTTTTAGTTCTATGTTTTTTATTATATTTAGTTTGATTTTTAATTTTTTAAAGTTTCATTTAACCATTTATGTTTTTAAAGTAAGTTAAAATAATCATTTTGAAATAATGATTATTTTTTATTTTAGAACATAATTTTAAATCTATTTTAACGGACTTGAGATCCCATTAAATTTATGTACATGAAAATTATAGATTTGTTCAAACTAAACATAGTCATAAAAATAGTGAAAATTGATTGACAAATAAGTCTCATGAATACCTAAAAAAATTACATTAGATTTTTAAAAATTTTCTTTTGTGGTTGGATTAACTTTTTATGTAATTTTCTCATGCTTATGATCGTTTTTAGTTCAAATATTGGTTTGGTTATATAAATTTGATGTAACCGAGTTTAATGAGATAAATTTCACATATATATATATATATATAATTAGTAAGAAAAATGTTTAAAATAGTGTGCGAATATAAAAAATAATCATTGTTTTAGAACAAGATTGAATTAAATTTTTTTAATAAATAAAGGACCAGACTAAATATAATTGAAAATATAAAAATATTTTAGCCTAATTTTAATAATAGTTCCTCTATAATCGAGTGTGTAGAACCTAGATGCATAATTTTCTTTTTAAATTTGTTACTTGTATTGGTATATAATAAGATGTAACAAATTATAGTTTCTTTCTTAGAAGCACTTGCAATTTACTATTGTCTTCAATGGTATTCCCTCCAAGTTGCCTCCCAAGGTACATGATCATCTATGATACTCAGCACTAAACAGTTAATTTGATAACTCAATTGTCTTTGTCACTGATGCCATCACACAAGACTTACAAGATAAATTAAGTTGGACAAGTCTTTCACGATAACTAATCAAGCAACTGGGGAGAGGTGACTTCGAAGGTATAGCTTAAAGCTTCATACTCCATATGTGCATTACAAGATTGTCTCAAATGGACATTGCCACATAGGTCACTTTCTTGAACTGGTCACAGGCTGCAGGGGTGGCCCATGTGTCTGTTCAGCTCACAAGTGAAATACCAATAAAGCCCTCAACCTATATGTATAATGACTCTTTCAACAACGAGAATATAGTCTTTTGAGGTTTAGTAGTACGTAGATGCACACAAAAGGGAAGCAAAAGTTCCCTGGTATTTCAATAGAATAAAAACAAAGGTTGAGGGAGCATCTAATAATTTGACATTCAATCACTTGAATCTTGACTAATAGATTTCTAGTCGTGAATAATTTCTTGGGTTGATGCCCAGGTCTCTCATTGGCTAACAAAATTTCCAAGGTAACTTAACACCTTTTACTATTATTTTTCTTTGTTTGCTCCCGTGGACACTCCAACGCATGTGCTTCTCAACCATACCAAAATATTAGTATAAATTCACTCTTTCCCAGCCATTTTGCTCAAGACTAACCAACCACTCCTTCCCAGTGTCTAATCCTCCTTCCTTGATACAACTCATAACTCTTTTTTTTTTTTTTCTTAATTAAGATGATTCGGACCATATTTGCTTGCCTCAATGGAAAAGCATCACATAAAAAATCTAAAGTAGAGCCACTGGAAGTCACAAAACCTGTTTATAGAGATGAGTTAACCAAAAAACAAAGGCCAAGGAAGGCAGGGAAGAAAACTGTCCGGTTTGCAGAATCAGAACCTACCATTTTGGGAGAAGATGGTGAGAAGGAGTTTGAGAAAACAAGAAGTGTTAGTGGTAATGAAGTGGGAGAAAAAGAAGGGATAAGAGTGAGGATTAAATTGACAAAAGAAGAAGCTGCACGGTTCCTATCAAAATGCAACAGAGGAGTTCTTGAATTCGAGGATGTTGCTCGTGAGCTTGTGTTGATCCCAGTTAATCGAGTTAGCATTGTGTCCGATGGCACAATCAATTTGTAGTAGTATTGCAAAGCTTCTTCATTGGGATGATTACAATCCTTCTCTTTCTAGCTTCTACAATGATTACCATTTATTTTGTACAAATTAAAAGCATCATATATTAAGAGAATTATTGTCTTTTTAATAATATTAATGTCGAGGTAGAGAATTAAGCACAAGGATGAATAGAAAGTAGACACACATTCTGTTTAGAAAAGCAGCTTAATTTAAAGTAACCTGCAATCACATGAGAAAATGGCCTACAAATTCTACATGATCAATAGAGCAGCTACGCAAGTTATAGGAAATTATCCTAATTCGTGTGTCATCTTGGCACCATACTTTGTTTATGGGATCAATGGGCTCACCCACCCTATAGAATCTTTAAGTCCTTCAATACGAGGACTCTCGACATAAGGTGTATCACGGGACCAAAACCATGAGTCATTCCACACATTAATTTTTTCATACCATCTCCCAGTCACCATCTAATGCATTGAAGCATCAAACTACTTATTTCTGTTGCTTTCTTCCAATGTGGGAAGGAAATTTCTGTATAGTGGGACTTAAAATTTTTTTTCAAATATTTTCATGCTACTTCATCTCTATCAAAAAAAAAAAAAAACAATTTTTACTCTCTTTCAATTTGTTGATATAACCTTATCCCTCCTTTTATATATAAATAAATATAAAGGATACTATAGAAGTAACTCATAATAAAGTTTATTTTTTAATAAATATTTATATATTAAATTTATTAATTCAACCATGACATATTTTGATATTAACTCAATGATCACACACTAAATTTTAGGCAAATCAAATATTTGTACCAGATCTCCGCAAGGCAGCCAGTGGCACAGGCGTAACCAATGGCTACTCAGTAACAAAAGAACACATTCATAGCTGGTTCTTCGCAAGAACCATCTCAGCTAAATACACAGGCCAATATGCTGAGTCCGAAATCAAAACAATGTATAGTTTCTGCTATGAACCTAAGGAGGGGGAAGCCATGTGTTTGAGATAAGCAATCAGAATTGTCTTTTGAAAGGGACAGTCTTGAGACTGATTGCAAATCTCTGTACGATGAAAATGTCGTTAAAGGACTAAGGAGCACTCATGACATGAGAATTGGAAAGGGAAAATGGTTTTAAAATGTTTATTAGTAGTTCCACTTCAGTTAAGGATTTTAACTTAAAACTTAAATGGAAGGAACTGTATTTCATTTGTAAGTCCCACATTGATAGACAGTGTTGCACACTGCACAGCTATGTCCCACGTCGGCCACAACTTTACTCTACTTCACTAGAAAGTCCCGCATCATATATTGTAGCTGTCATTTATAACCTAGACAGGGATGTTTTGGTTATTTCAAGCTACTCTACGACTGTTCCAAGGTTTTTATAACCTAAAGGATTGAACTGGAACAACCATTGATTTTCTGACGTTTTTTTTTGTAGGTTTTATTGATTTAGGAACATTTTTTTTCTGACTGTTCCATGGTTTCCTGTGTTTTAGACCAACTGGGACCTATTTTAGGCCACAATTAGCAACTGACTTTACCTAGTTTGGGCATTCTGAGTTTGATTAAACTGAAATTTGGTAGACATGTTCTTTTTGGGGTACTTGAAGTATGTTTGCAGCTTGGGTCCCAAAATTATTACAAATGTGGAGTTGGTGCAAGTCAAGTCACTACTTAAGTTATTGGTGCTTAGGCTAGCATTTAAGATTATGGTTTCAATAGCATAACAATTTTTTTTCCAAGCAAAATAGAATATGAGCTCTGTATATGTTATTAACACAATCTATATAACTTGAGCTTTATGTTACAAAGAAACAGTAACATACTCACATGCTCTGTAATCTGTATATTATGGCATGTAGTGCAACGGGTAATGTATCATCAAGCTTAAAAACTGATTTGAAGGGGTGCGCCAGGCCCATGCAGTAGTGCACCGCATGAGCGACAAATGAAAGCCACAGTAGCAACATATCAAAGATGAATTTGATAAGAGATAATACACTTAATATTAGCCCAAAGGCTGAGAAAGGTATGCTTTGACCATAGTACTACTGATAATTTTACAGATGAGTCTGAATGAAAAGGGACAGCATCACAACATATCAAGACTTGGTCTAAATTGAGTTACACTAGTTCTTTTGACCTCAAATTTGGAATTCAAACTTTGTTTGGTAATACAAAATTGTAGGAGAAAATCATGGTTTAAAAACTCACTCCAATTGGTATTTCTGCAAGTTAGTTCCTTAGAATCTCTGTGGGCCACAATTAGCTACTGGATTTACCCAATTTCAGCATTTGAGCATTTCGAGATTGATTAAACGGAATTTCTGTTGTAGACAAGTTCTTTTTGGGGTACTTGAAGTATGTTTGCAGGTTGGTCCCAAAAATATGACAAATTAATGAGGAGTTGGTGCAAGTTAGTACACAAGATGTGGATGTGTTGGTTATCCTTTTAAAACTAAGGTTTCAATACAAGAACCATATATGAACTTAGTCCCTTATATTATTAACATGATCTATGACTCTTCAAAGGAACTTTATGCTAGTTTAGAAATGGTCACATACATGTTCGATGTATTTACATAGTTACATAATATGACATACCTAAGAACCCATTAGAGAGAATTTTAAAAAGCGAAACTAGGCATGATCACATAAAGATTCAATAATCATGAGTTCAAAATGTCGCCAAAGAATTTCGTTGCTTTACTTATTTTATGTTAATTTGATTGTATGTTTATTTCTCCTTCTTTTATGTTAATTTAATTTTAGGTTTAAATATATTTTCAGTTTTGACAATTTAGTTTTTTTTTTCGTTTTTGTAAAATTATTTTCTTTGTTTTTAATCCTTAAAAATTATGTTTATTTTGTTTTATTTGTCTTTAAAACATTTTAGATCAAATTTTTCACTATTTGAAGTACTTTAAGGAATGTTGTCATTTAATGACTTTTAACTCTCTTTTAATCATTAATATAATTAAGCTGAATTAATTTCACTAAATCATTTAGGAATTTTCAAATAGGACTCTAAATTAAAAATATATAATTAATTTTTTATCATGTTAACTCTTTTAATTGAGTCAGTGAAATTTTTAAACTGTTATAAATTATCATTTTTAGTGGTTTCGAGCGGTTACAAACTAATCTCAGAGACATATCTTTTGAGTTTATGAACTAAATTAAAAAATATTAGTTTAAGGACCTACTTACTTTTTAAAAAAAATAATTGAAGGATGAAGTAAGTAATTTAACTTATAATTATACATAATAAAACAAGATAAAAATTGTTTACCGTGGGCCGTGGCCCAAATATACAAATAGCCTAGTTTGGTGGATTGAAATGATTTGATACAAACCAAACCCAAATTATAAAGGACATGTCAAGATAGCAAAATCGGTCGCAGCATTTTGCTTTTGCTTTTGCTGCACTATTTAAGGTTCATTTGATTTAATTAATCGCCAACCACAAGCTGGAAAAAATTACAAAACATTCTTAATTTCTCAAAGAAAGTTCCTGCTTTATCGTTTGACCAATTTCTAACTAAGAAGCTCTACACTATTATGCATTTTGCAAGTTCCCTCTTATTGCCACCATTCCAATAAGGTCTTTGCATCTCGTGTTCAATTTTAGTGATAGATTTTGACTATGATAGTCTCAAATCGACATTACGATGAAGACAACCAAAGTTGTACCTTTTGGTTTCCACTTTCCCTCATGGTGATATAAGTTTGGAGATTCATAAGCACATGCTGAGGGAGAATAAGGAACAAGATCGAGCAAGATTGTTCAGGAATAAGAACAAATCCTTCTCACGGACGATATCAATGTTCTACACTAACCTAAGTTATAAATAGATACTTTGTGAGTATTATGATCTGTCAAAATCGGGGGTGTCTTGGTGTCGGAGGGATGGAAAAAAAAAATCAGTGGGGCAAAAAAAATAGTATATAATATTTTAATTGAAAAAAAAATATTATAAGTTTTTACCAAAATCCAAATTGCCTAAATATTTAGAATTTACATATACAATTGGGTTGTTTGTATCACTGAATTGTTGTATATGTTTAATATTAGAGAGATAATGGTAAAAATTAGAATGCTAAAATTAATATTAATTTATTATTTTTTATCTCTTATAATAACTTTTTATATTAATATAAAAAAAGTTTTTTTATAGGGGGGGGGGGGGGGGGGTAACACCTAATTTTTTTATAGGGAAAATTATTATTTTTATTAAATATGTATAAAAAAAATATCATCTTGAGGGGCAATTGCCCCATCTCTACATTTGTCACTGCTTGGTGTCATTAATGGTAAGGGTGTCATTAATGGTAAGGGTGTCACCTTTTATAGGCTAGTATAACATATATACTACTATTTGCCTTATCAGAGGTAAATTGTTTTTTTTTTTTTCAGAAAGAGAATTATGAAATTTTATTAATAATCAAACGAGTAATACAATTAAGAACATGATTAAAAAACGGGATACAAGTGAAAGATAGGACTGTTCTAAATAAAACATGAGCTACATCATTGTTTTGTCTCCTCAAGAAACCCAACTTAAAGGTTTGATTGCCGGCCAATATCTGTTTGCACTCGCAGATGAGAAATCCTACTTCAGATTCATCAGAATTATTGAGCTTCACTTTATCAGAGATAAGTTATTTACGTGATAAGGTAATTATTTGATGTTTATGAACAATGACACACAACTGTCGATTGGCGCCTTGCGATTAACTAAGCAGTTTTTTTTAAACTTAATTATGCAGTTTTTTTAAGGGAATTATGCAGTTATTGTGTAGCTTATTTCCTCACTTTTGTGAGCTCTAATGACATATTGCTGGGTGTTGTTTGGTGAGTGGATAGACTCAATGAGTTATGACAATTTATGTTTTATGAGATTATAAATAAATATATATAGATATATATTAATTTTATTTTGTACAAATTTTTTTAACTAAATCATTCCTTTATATATTTTAACTATAGTTTTTATATACTCCCGTTTAAAACATGTATAATTTTTTTATGAAATAAAAATATTATTATTATTACTGAATTTAAAAAGTTAGTGGAATTTCCTCTGCAGTCCTTGCGCCTAGGTAGGCTGTTTAATAAAGTTTAATTTGCTTATAAAAAAAAAGTTGGTGGAATGCGTGAATAGTCTAACTAATATGATTAGACAACTCCTTTAAATTAGCTTAACTTTACTAGTCAAAAGGATCAATCAATCAGACGAGTTGCTGTGTCAATTTGGGGGTGACAAGAAGATTCATTTTGCTTGTGTATTTTACCATAAAAATATCATAAATCTTGTCTTATAAGTTTAATGAGTAGTTTAAGTTTTTTCGTACAAACACACCGCAAAGGGGGTTTACACTTACATGTAGCTGAAGTGTGAACCAGTGAATCCTATCGCAGCTTTGTGGTCAGAAGCAGCTCCAGCAGCATTTTCTCTTTTGTCTCTTGCTATTAGTCAATTACGTACGGGACCATTTCAATGAGAATGCCACGCAAGTACGCTTGCTATTCTGTTTTCCGAATTGACCATTGTTGACAATTGTAGCACATTAAAAAAATGATAATAATACATAATTTATTTTTTATTTTAAATATTCTATCGATATTTTCCTTTAAAAAAAAATTGACTTGGGAGCTTCCATTTCTATTTCTCTCTTGGTTGGTTACTTGTTCGAATGCATCACAAATAAAGAAACCCACCTCACCCACCCCCAACTCAATATACACTTTCCACTCTTAATTATTCCCCTGCCCACCCTCTCAAAACCAAAACCAAAACCAATGGCTCCCTCAGCCATATTAGTATGTGGTTTTTGCATCTTCCTTTTCCATCTCCAAAGCACAAGAGGGAACAAACAGGTTAACTGCAACAGGTTGCGATGCGGCGATATAGATATTGAGTTCCCTTTCGGTTTGAGAGGATCCAACCAAGACCGTCGCTGCAGGTATTACCCAATTCAAAGCTTCCAACTTTCGTGTCTGGACCAAACACAAACCATTCTCACCCTCCCAGGCTTCGGTAACTTAACCGTGAAAAGCATCGATTACGAAACCCAAAGCATCCGAGTCAACGACCCAGCAGGGTGTCTCCCGAAACGGTTCTTACACAAGTGGAACCTTTCGGATGATTCACCTTTTGCTTTAAACCCATTGATTTATGGAACAATTCCGTTTAACCTCACTTTCCTACGATGCCCCTCCAACGTGACGGACTCGTCTCAATTCCCGTCAGTGCCAATTTCGTGCCTGAGCGATAAAAGCAACTACTCGACCATAGTTTCGTGGTCACAACCTATTATATCATCACCCTTGTTGTCTCAACAGTGCGAGGTCATGTTTCGGGCTCTTGTCCCTCTGCCGGTGTTGGACACGCCCATGTTGCCATTTTGGCCTGATCTCAACACCGACCTTGATTTGGTGTGGACCCAACCCAATTGTAGGGACTGTTCACTTAGTGGCCAACTTTGTGGCTTCTCCAAGGACAAAACTAAAACCCCTCAAGTTCGGTGTTTCGCTAGGGACTCCACCAAAGGTATGTTGCGTCTTCTTTTTTTTTTTTTTCCTATTGTGCACTCTAATAATTAATTTGCTCTTCAATTTTCGTTCTGGGTGGCTATGGTTAGTTCCCAACAACATGCGACGTTGATGTTTTTATCTGATGGTTGAGGTTGTTTGTCTAATCTGTGGTTTGGTCGGTAACGGGTGGCCTTTCACGATTGGGGAAACAAATAAGCATCGCTTTTTCAACTTCAGGTTTAATACCAAACTTAAGAAAATGAATGAATATGGCTTGGCTGTGCTTGAACTTGAAGTTGACACTGTATAGGAAATAAAAGTAATAACCGCGTTCGTACTTTAGATTTTAGAAGAAACATTTTAATTAAGAAAAAATATTTTTGGACGAGATAAGAGATTGATAAACTAGTACTAAGTAGTAATTATATGTGATAAGAAAATAGAGTTAGAGGAAAAAAATGAAAAATATTAATGGGTATGTGTTATATTATTGGAGTGTCCAAATATGAATATTCTTTGATTAAATAAGGAAAATGTCCAGTGAGAACGAGTGGATTTTCTTTTTTGTTGCCAAACTTTGACTAAGGAAATTTTTTTCATGGGAGTGAGGGAACCAGTTTGATCAAAGTGCAGTAATATATTATGAGAAAATGGGTATTTAGTATTTACTAGATCTTCCGTCTCGGCGGGGTTATGACCGTGTCAGGTTTTTCTTTCGTTTTTTTTAAGAGGCGAGCGGTTAGGTAATATATATGACTTTCAATGAAACGGAAAATGGACTAGACTAGAGGCATCATTTTCTTAAAATAATAAAATTGGGGCACTTGGCACACGCACTCAGGGATAGTGATTGAATAATAGAACTCTAGAACTAGAAGCATGATTCATGATTAGTTGAACAACTAGAAGAAATATTAGAGATGTGTTATATTATTAGTAAATTGTCTAGGTTATTGTGTTTGACATGTTACATAATCCATACCACAGGTCTTTCAAGAAGTGGGAAATATGGGTTAGCAATAGGAGTGGGAATACCAGGAGTCTTGTGTCTAATTGGGATTTGTTGCTGTATCGGCGGCAAGCTGAGGATGCTAAGGCATGGTGGACGCAGCACAGATGTTCCGGTGAGAAGCGTCCCTTTGGAAATGGGGCTTGACGGAGCCACAATTGAAAAGTATCCCAAAACTCTTATTGGGGAGAGTGGACGCTTATTGAAGCCCAATGACAGCACCTGCGCAATATGCCTCTGTGAATATGAGGCCAAAGAAACCTTGAGGAGCATACCCCAATGTAACCATTATTATCACGCACATTGCATAGACCACTGGCTCAAATTGAATGCCACCTGTCCCTTGTGCAGGAATTCGCCCACAGCTTCTCTTTTTTCCTTCTCTCCCACTTCCTCATTGGCCTAGGGGAAGAGGCCAAGAGACTTATCGTGTTTCTCTACATTTTTTAAATTATCAAAAAACACAGTTAATAAAACAAATCAAAACTTAATGTGACTTTTTCAAAAATTAAAAATTTAGGAAATGATTTAAAGGTCAAATAATCTAATGAAAATAAAAAATGCTTAGTGAGTGGTTATTTAAGTTTGGTTAATTGGTCAATTTTAATCTGTATAATTAAAGAAAATTAATTATTTTTATTATTTTAATATTATTAATAATAAAAATAAAATGATTTAAAAATATGAAGACTAAAAATAATTACACAAAATTATATCCCTTGTTATATATACTTGATGTAGTGGTGGTATCTGTGTTACAGGCATTACCTTTTATTTATTTATTTTTCTTCCAAAGATAATAAGGATGATATTATTTGAAACTTATGGACGAAAGGAGTCATAAAAGTATATAAAAACAAATTCAAATTGGCTTTCGAGTTTCAACCTTCAACCAAGCCATAGCGATGGAGAATGAAGTTTAAAAGCAAATTAACTTCAATTAATATGTAACTTACATCTAAGCAACGTTTTATTAATAAATTAATTAATTAATTAAAATAAGGATGTTCCAAGATTTTTTTTTTACTAAATCCGATCTTGAATCGTCTGTGTTAGTAACCTTACATCGAATAATCACCAGCAAAACTATTATCATTTTCTTTAAAACATTTGAAAATTATTGTAAAATTAGTATAAAAGGTTTGTTTTTAGTTTTACAATTATAACTTCTGTGTCTGACTGTATGTTTATTTAATAAACTTTTATTAAATAAGAACTTATTTATAAATTTGATTATTAAGTTTTGGAGAGTCATCTTGAGCCATTTTAGAACAAATGCGTTTTTTAAATAATAGTTTTTACGTTCTTAAAATGGTTTTATTTTAAGATGAATCATTTATTTTGTTTCTCCTAATGATAAAATAAGCATCTATACCTATATATATAAAGAAGATATAATTTTGTATAATTGTTTTTTTTCTCCACATTTTTAGATCATTTCATTCTTATTCTTAATAATATTAAAGTAATAGTAATAATTAATTTTCTTTTATTATGCATTAAAATTGACCTACTAATTAAAATTAGGTAACTATTCACTAACCACTCTCCACCTTCATTTAATCATTCTACCTTTAAATCATTTCTTAAATTTAAAATTTTCCTTTTAACTTACATTAATTTTCCACTACTTTTATACTATTAATTTTTTTATTCTATCTTTTTTTATTAACTATATTTAACTTCTATTTTTTTTATTATTTAAAAATTTAGAAAGGCACGGACTCTCTCTCTTTCCCTAGTCCCGTTTGGATTTTCTGTTTTTTTTATGACGTGGAAATAAGAAAACAGAAAGAAAAGGCAAATAAAAAATTAGCCGTGCATGATAAACAAGATTTTCTGTTTAAGTAACCCCTACGACGAATATAATCACACCAACACTAATATTATGATTTTCTATAAAACATTTAATAATTATTGTGAAATTAAGATAAAAGGTTTGTTCTTAGTTGTACTATATACCTTGTGTCTCCGTATGCATTTTAAATTTAACAATTTAACTAAATATTTATCTGATAAAATTTTGTCAGACGAGAATTTATTTACGAATTTGATTGTTGAGTTCTGGATAGTCATCTGAGCCATTCGAGAACAATTGTGTTTTCTAAATATCAGTTGATACGTTCTTAAATTGGTTTTGTTAGATGAGTGAATTATTTATTTATTTCTTCTATACTATAAATTATGAAATATTTTATTTGAATAGCATCAATAATGGGGGTGTAGCTCATATGGTAGAGCGCTCGCTTCGCATGCGAGAGGCACGGGGTTCGATTCCCCGCACCTCCATATATCCTTTTATTTTGCGAAGCGATCCAAGGCGTTGATGCTGATTCTCAAAGGTTATCCACCAAGACTTAAATTCCTTGGCTTGCCACCTCTCATTCCTCATCTGTCTCGAAACCAATTCAGAGCTATGACTCTAAACCTCTGCACTCCATGCTTCTCTCGCATGCTTCACCACCCTTTTTCTTCTTCTTCTTCTCTCCCCAACACTCACACTCCTTTGCCTTCTCTATTATTTTTCTCCCCTTCCTCACTCCCCAACCCTAACCAATCCACCTTCATAAGCACCAAAGCTTCCGTGAGCGAGAGCCACAATGAAACCTCCGACGACACCGCTGCCAACTTATTTGACCAACAACTCATCCTCCGACTCGCCGCAACCGCCAAAGACGCCGACGAGGCCTTACTAATGATCGCCGACAACTCCTCCCGAAACGACGGCGTCGTTTCCACCTCCGATTGCTGTTCCATTATCTCCGCAGCACTTAACCGCAACAATCCCCAACTCGCTCTCTCCATTTTCTACGCCATGCGCGCCACTTTTCATCAAGGTTATTTTTCTCTGCAGTTCGCGCGCGTTTATTAATTTTTTTTGCTATTTGATAACGCTTGTTTTTTCCTCGGTAGTTGGCGAGAGTGGTCCTTTGGCTGAGAGATGGAAGTGGTCGAGGCCAAATGCAAATGTTTATACATTGTTGATTCAAGGTTTAGCGGCGGTGTTAAGGGTTTCTGACGCTCTCAGGGTTATTAGATATATTTGTGAAATCGGCGTTTCTCCTGGTGAGGAGGTACGCTTCAGCATTTTTAAAATCCTTTGTTACGCATTCGGCATTGTATCGCAAAGATTGGACTTGCCTTTGACGCCAATGCTAATCATTTTGGTCATTGCAGGTTCCGTTTGGGAAGATAGTCAAATGCCCTAGCTGTCGGATAGCTGTTGGTGTTGCACAACCACAACAAGGTATTCAGGTATTCCCCTGCCTATGCCCAATGTTCATTCTATTACTACTTGTGAGTGGTGATTATATGATAGTTTCACAAACATTTCCGTTGCAGATAGTGTCTTGTGCAAAGTGTCGCTACCAATACGAGCTTGTTTCAGGAGACATAGTCAGTATTGAATCAGAAGAAATCAGGTTGGTTAGTCATATCGTTTTCTTACATCTCTTGATACAACAAAAAAAAAAATCCCTTCATAATTTGATTTTGAATTTCCACTAATCCATGTATTTAATATTTGCCATGGGAAGCACCATACATAAGTTGTTCCAGTGTTTGCTCTCCCCTCCCCCTCTTCATTTTGTTGTAACCAATGCTTGTCTTTGTTTTAATACAATATGTATGTGTATGGTGTTGATCATGGAGTATTCACTTTTTCTAAGGATCTCCTCCTGCCGAACGCAGCATGGACATTACCGCATGGGAAAGGGGGTTAAGATACGTGAAACTGATGAAGCAAAGCATTCCTGCTGCTGTTCACTCTATTGTGGTATGCACTCTCCACTCACCTTTTGACATCTGATTATTAGGTTGTCTTCTGATGAATAGTTGTAGTTGAGAGCCTTTAAAAACTTGTGACTAAGTTGATTATTCAGTAGTGAGCATCCAGTGAAACAAGGAATACTTTTGATGCCTAAGCCTTTTCAGACCTCTACTTTTTTATTTTTACAAATTCATGCCGATTGTTCTAGCTAACACTTCATTTTTTGAAGTCTCACATCTATTACCTCTTAACATCTATCCTTCTCCTTTTGTTTAGGTGCAGACCCCTTCTGGTCTGGCTCGCACTCATAGATTTGCAACTGAAACAGTTGATCTGCCAGCTCAAGAAGGTGAAAGGGTAACTGTTGCTGTGGCAGCTCCATCTAATGTGTATCGAAAGGTGGGCCCCTTTAAATTCAGTCCAAGAGCCCCTGATTTCTATCCTGGTGAGGCTATGTGCATAACAAACCACAAGGATGGGCGGGAGTCACTACTGTTAAGAGCCCCAAGAAAAGAAGTAAATTCGTCATTACTCAAACCCTCCCTCATCTTTCCACTTCTTGCTTTGTTGGCCACCGGTGATGTTGCCTCTGGAATTATTGACCCCGGCCTTCCCCAATTGCTGTCAGTTGTTGCAGTTTCAACTCTTGTTGTTGGATCTACAGTGAATACTGTTGTTCTTCCTCAGTTTAATCAGGTATTGGAGTTAATTCATCAATTTTGCCCCCCCATTGAAGGAGGCTCATTTATCTTCCCTTCACTCAATCAATTTGAATTCTCAATAGAACCAATTTTCTGTTGGCAATACCATATAGTTTTGTTTCTCCTATCAAAAACTAACTTGGAAGAGATAGTTGTTTTTTGAGTTGTTACTAGTGGTGATTTTGAATTTTTTCCTATTCATGGACCCAAACAAATGAAACTCCTATTCACAATCATGAATAGTTTGCACTTTGTTTCATTACTGCACATTCTTGAAATCGAATGCAAGAAATAGGGGAAAAAATAAGATTCTTATAATTCCTTTCCTATTATGACTGACTGACCCCTTTATTCACTGCTCACGCATTAATCAATTATGAATGTTCTTATGAAAGATATAATTAGTTCATCTGCATATGTTTATGATTACAGCTTCCACAGAAATCAGTAGAAGTAACTGCGATCAAACAACAGCTTTTATCTCAATATGATGTTCTTCTGTCTCGCATCAATGACCTAAAAGAAGCTGCTGAAAAAGAGGTGTGCTATTTGCATGATTTGTGATTAGCATGATGATACTGACCTTTATTTACTTGTATTTGAAGAACAAAGAGGTTATACCTCCTTTATAAGATTTTTACAGTTTTATCCTAATTTTCCACCCATTTGTAACACAGCAATAATATGTTCTTTTGTAGAAACTACCAAGTTCATCATTCAAGAAGAGGGGAAGCTGTAAGGGTTGAGTTCTGTTTAATAAATGTTGCATTGTTAAAGGCAAAAATTGGAAGGTTTTTAATAATAAGGTCCTGTAACTGACAACCAAACTAAAATAAACCAAGAATTGATAGTATTCATACCTAATCCACTGTGAATTATCCTGCATTTTTTTCATAAATATTGCTCTGTATACTTTCCTTAATATGAAGGAAAGACAGTGTCAATAATGTCATAACTCATATCTGACTCCAATTGGCATGGAAAGTCTAATGCAAAATGCTACATTGTACAAAAGTCAGCCTGATTTAAATGAATGCAGAATAATTTCATAATTGAATTGAAGGATTTAAATTATATACTAGCGACCTAATTATTAGTTGCTGATAGAAGGAACTTACAAACGTTGTTAGTATATTCTGGAAATTATCTGCAGATTAATATTTGTATTTCTCATCCCAGGATGAGAGAGAATCAGATTAATATTTGTATGAAAGTTGTTTTTAAAGATAATAGTTTCTTTTCTCTTCTTCTGTGGAAATATACCGATAGCTTAAGTTTTATAAATTTGATTTATACTTTTGTAGATTTGGATGTTAGCTCGAATGTGCCAACTTGAGAACAAAATTTCAGCTGTTGGAGAACCTGCTTATCGGTGAATTGCTATAACTTAATGTCTATGTTTCTAGAAATAATATTTTTTCCCGTCATAATCATTTATGTTATAATTTCCTTAAGCTTTTTTTGGGTCTTTACTCTTTGTTCTACGTTATAGTCTGAAAATACTATGTCATTTTAATTATACCCAGGACTCGGATAAGTAAAGTCAAAAGGGTTCGCGAGAGCCTGCAAAACTCCCTCAGGGGACGGATTGAATTGATTGAAAGCTATGCTAGGGTATGTTTTCTTTAAAAGTGTGATAGAATATCCTCCCCAGAGAATTAAAAAAAAAAAAAAGAGTTCTCATTGTTGCTTTTGGAATATTTAATTCAGTATAGTGCTCTTTGATCAGATTTCCTCAATGATTGAAATCGAAGTGGAGATGGAGACTGATGTTCTTGCTGCTGAAACTGCTAGTAATATGGTAATACTACTTAACCATATATTCATTTTGGGTGATAATATCTTTCTGTAACAAGTTTTTACTTAGCTGAGGGTCCATGTATTGCAGGATAGTATCAAAGAACAGATAGAGCAAATCATGGAGCTTGAAAATTTGGAGGAGGTTTGTTTGTTTGTTTGTTTTTTCTTTTTCCTATAAATACAAGCCTATTACTTGTGGCCTTGTAGTTGTAGTTATGAATATGGCCTGTGCTTTCTTTCACAAAAGCTCACAAAATAAATCCTCCCAGAATTATCACAATCTTCTTAGGATAGGAAGTATAGAAAGCCTTGCAGTGATACCATTTATATTGTCCATTTTTTTTTTTGGTTTGAATGTCTAACACAGCAATTAAAAATATATTATTTTCCCTCATTCCTCCCTAGTACGGGATTTGGGATTAAACGCCTCAGACGTGCTGACCTGTATGGTAGATGAAAAATGTCATATATTCTGTAGTGACAATCTAATCTAATCAAACTTAAATCAGGGTTGGTCCAGATCAAGACGTTTAATGTGATTGTAACAATTTGGTCCTATTAACATTGGGGGTCTGCACTTTGTTTTGTATCAGTGTTCTCATTTTGCTTTTCCCCGCAGAGATGGAAAATACAAGCAGAAGCAAATGATGAGGCTGAAAGACTTCTTAGTTCCCAGCCCATGCCTTTGGACGAAGTTTAAAGTTGAATGGATGCATCTGATTCGTGTGCTGTATCATTAGGCAAGCTTCACCTCCCAGCTCAATGATCTTTTCAACTGAGCAAAAGAGCAGCATCCAGTCATCTGTGTCTTTTAGCAGGCAAGTTTTGAAATTTTGGTATCTTAGAAGAATCACCATCATGTCACCAGAATATATGATCATCTGTGGCATCTAATGCAAATATTTGTTGCCACTAAAAGCCGCCCACGCAGCTCTCAAAGTAAAGGTAGATAACAGCCCAACGTGGTGTAAATTCGTTGTTAACCATGGTAATATTTTCAGGAACGTTTATCTTGTGAAAACATTATCATTATTTGTTATTATTGTTGCTAATATTTTCTTAATCGTTCCCAAGTCTAGATTGGAAGGCCAACACTTCTAAACCGGTTGTTGTCCATACTATTTGCATTTAGCTTGTATTTTAAAATATATTTTTGAATTTTTTTATAGCATACTTATATTTATAATGATTGAAAAAATGATGGTATTTTATTTGATATTTTGATTCTACTTTAAGTTTTATGTTAATAAAAAGGGAAACCCAAAGTTTGTGTTTTTCTGCGGTTTATTATAGATAAAAGTCAGAAACAATGCGAATCCTTCCGTGGTCTTCAAAATTACGCTTAGGAAAAAAAAATACAAGAGGCAAGAGAAATAAACTAGGCGTCATTTCAACAACAAAAAAGGGGTCATAGCAAAACAAAGTGACAGTCCAACCCAGGTTGAAATACAAATTATTCATTATTCACAATCAATTAGGACCACATTGTTGCTACCTCAACGACACCTATTTATTTTATAAGAAATTATCTAACGAACTTATTTTGAATTTGACAACGTCGATGGGTTGTACACTCAATTATTTTTTTAATAATAATTGAGTCAAAAACACTTGCGTCAAAGTTGAAATTGAAATTTTGTTTGAGTGATAATTACATGACTTAGATTTAAGTTAACAATTGCATAACTTACATTCAAATTCATAATTCCTTAATTAGCAGGTGATCTATGATTCTACGTCAAATCTTCATTGGCATCATAATTTGCCCTCTACATAGAAAGAGAAAAATCTCTCGTTGAACCTTCATGTTAAAAAAAAAAACTAATGCATACAAAGCGTTAAATTCTATGCATAATTAATTATTTATCCTATTTAACTAATCATAATAAATTTTATGTTAATTATGTTATTCCCCATCATTTGAGGTTGGGATAGGATTCCCCAAATTGAACTATTATGATTAACCACCATTGCCTTGGTCAAATTTGTATACAATGATTGTACAGATGATTCTATGTCTTATCAGTCTTCTTTTATTTTGTTTTTTATTCCCTTTCGGGCTGTGCTTGTTCATGCTTTTGTTTTGCTCCCAAGGCTAGATTATCTAGTTCTTCATATTCTGATTCCATGTTCTTGTAGATACTGTGGCACTAGTTCAAGGAGCATAGAAGGTCCTACAACGATAAAGCTAAAAGTTTCAACCTTACCTGAAGGGTTGCCAACTATAATGCGGATAGGGAACTCAAAGGAGAAATTTGGCATATAATTATTGTAGTGACTAATGAGGGCACCTCCAAGGAGATAGAGCCACGACCTAGCTTTATTCAAATCAATAAATGACAAAAATTCAAACGACCAACATGATAAATTATACATCATATTAAATTTGGATTTGCTAGGCGATCATCTAACTTGGCAACTGATAAATTAGCCTCTAGCCTTTTCTTATGATGAAATGTATTATTGGGTTGAGGATCATCCTTATCAAATTGCTATATTGATTGCTACTGATGAACAAATTTTTGCTTGATAAATTATAGCTCCATACATTTCTATTATTTTTTTAATAATAATAGCGTATAAAATAAAATAAAATAAAAATGTATTTACCTATAGTTCAAAAGGAATTGAATTTCATGAGATATTTTAATTTAAATTAAAGACACATATGTATCTTTATTTTGATGCTTTTATATTTTTTATTTTAAGAAAATTAAATGAGTAAAGTTTATGTGATTTTTTTATAAATAAACTGATTAATAAAAATGTATAGTTTTATAAAAATGATTATATAATCTCGTTTCTTTTTATTATCTGACGTACTAATGTCAACTAAAATTATGTAAGGCACATGCAAAGGAAAAAATGAGATTAAAAGTTCATTCAGAAATCCTGAGTTAAGGAACGATGAACACGAAATTCCCAAAAGGCAAAAAAGGTTTGGGCGGTTAGAGGATATTTTATTTGAAGATACAAGCGTGCTGACTTTGAAGGATCAAACTTGTAAAGCCAACATTTAGAGTCAAAGCTGAACATTGATAAATGAATTAAAGATCATAACGAACGCACCAATTAAGTTGATATAGAAGGTGTATGCACAAATTAATTTTTGAATAAATTGTAATAAATGCAACTCATTCTTTTTGCTAAAAAAATTAATCTTCTTCATTCAACTCCACTATCTTTTCTCATAATTTAAGAAACATTTTGATGTATTTTAGTAAACTTATCTAACATCACTAGATAACACATGATGAAATATAATAGTCGGATAAAAAAAATAAGAGAAAAATATAATAAATTTTTATAACATTAAAAGTTTGATATATACTAACTAACTAATATATGTCTGAAGTATGTATTTTAATAAACTTATCTAACATCATTAGATAACACATGATAAAAGAATAATAGTTGGATAAAAATAAGATGATGAGAAAAATATAATAAATATTTATAGTATTTAATGTTTGATATACACTACCTAACAAATATGTGTGTGGATCAAATAATAGTAGGTGCTAAATTACATTTTGACATTATTATTTTTTCATCTGTTTTATTTAATTTAAAAATTAGATCAATTTTAATCATTTATTTATTTTGTCATTATTATTATTGTTATTGTTATTATAACTGTCACCTATATAAGGATATGACGGTGGTAACGATAAAAGTAGATTAAATGAAAGGATTGATATTTATATTAACTTTGAATTTAATAAAAATTGATGTATAGAATTCCAGGCTAAAGTTTAATTTGACACATGGGTTATGTTTGAATAAGTTTTTCCACGAGACCATGTGGAGGAAGAAAATATAAAATAAATTCTCAAATTAATTTGTTTTAGAAAACTTCTCTCACGAGTTAAAAATAACTTATATAAAATAGACATTATTTTTTGGAAAACCTAAATGACTTTAGGTTTATCAAAGAATTGGCTTTAATTTATGCATAAGTTATTTTAATCTAATGGAAAAAAAAAACTTATTTGAATTTTTTTTCTTATATTCTTTTATACGATCTTATTGAAAAACTTATTTAAATAGAGTTTGGTGTCATCGGTGCCATTTATGTATATAAATAACACGTCAAAGGAAAACTTTTTTGAAAACTATAAATATAGATCATTACATTATATATTTGAACGGTTTCGTTTAGTTTTTTTTTTTTTTTTTTTGAAAGAAAGGTCATTTACACAAAACATAAAATTAATATGTGATTAAATGTGGTTTGATTTGAGTGTAACATCGTATCTAAACTAAATCAAGCCAATATTTTATGATTTAATTTAATGATTTTTTAAAAACTTATTAATACAATTGATGACAAAATTTAGTTGATGAGTGAACCAAAGGAAAGTAGTAGATAAGTTAGTTGTTGTAGTATCAGCGTCAGCTAATAGAGTGTTAACTATTGGAGCTTAAACATCGGTCATTGAAGCATTAATTGTTGGAACACCAGTTATTGAAGTATCGACGGGTTTAGAAATAAAAGGGGCCAATTTCAATATTGGTTAACTAAGTCTCAGCTGATGGAGCATTAATATTGTCTATTAAAATATCATATATGAGTACTTGGTTTGGTTGTTTTTTATTTTTATTTTCACTGAAAATAAAAAATGTGATGAAAATGTGTTTGGTTGGATTTCTGTTTTTATTTTCAGTTAAAATATTTTTCTAAACGAACAAAAAATTAGAAACAATAAAATCTCGTTTTTAGTTGAAATCAGTAACCTCATTTTGGATAAAATGATAACGTGGTGGCAAAAAATATAATTTTAAACAAATCTAAAAATACATTTCCTTTTGAAAACGCATTTTCAGTGTTTTTATTTCTTGAAAGTATAAAACAAGAAGTCAAACCAAATATGTTTTCAGAATTCTAATCTTTTAAAAATGAAAATAGTTTTCAGAAAATGAAAATGCAACCCAAATATATCCTTAATTATTGAAGAACTCTGATTGATTTAGCATCAATTAGTTAGAAAATAAACTGTTTATCGTATTAGCCAAATGAAGTGCATGTTTACATTGTGGTTTTGATAAATTCAACCTCTACTTCCAAAAACATTTTTTTTGTCACTTCTATAATGCGTGTTTGAAAGTAAAAAATAAGAAGTTAAATCAAACATGTTTTTAGAATTTTAATTTTTTGAAAATGAAAATAATTTTTAAAAAATTAAAACAGAAAATGAAAATACAACCCAAATACATTCTTAATTATTAGAGAACTCTAATTGATTTATCATCACCTAGTTAGAAGATAAACTGTTTATCGTATTAGTCAAATGAAATGCATGTTTACATTGTGATTTTGATAAATTCAACCTCTACTTTTAAAAACATTTTTTTTGTCACTTCCATAGTGTCTGTTTGGATATTAAAGAGATCTAACTTAATTAATTAAACAAAATGTGTCAATATTATAAAACTTCTTATATTATATTTAATTTTTAAATAAAAAACAATACATGTTTGGACTATTGTTGTGGATCCACATTTAAACGTTTTCCCGCGTCAAAAAGAGTAAAAGAGGCAGAAATAGAAACTACTCTTTGTACCTTTTTCTTCTTTTTATTGTAAAGAAAGATTGCAAGTACCTCTTTTTTTTACTGTTATAGAATTTTTTTTAAATGATTGTTATAGAATTGACAAAACTTACGGACTGCATTTTAGTTATAGTCAGATTAAAATTAAAATTTTATCTTGATAATTCATATTTATTTTTTATATTGCAAATTATTAAATAGAGATTTTTTTTAATTGAAAATAATATTACTATGGTTATATATATATATATATTAAGAAATATTTAATTCATCAAAACCAATAAAAAATAATTAAATTAGTTTATTTTAATTAATAATTTTATAAATTTACTTCTTTTTTAAAAATATTCATATAATAAAATAGTTTAAGTGTAACTATATTTAATGAGGTTATTTGTAATTCAAGGGATAAGTTTTAACGAATGGGTATGACTTATGGTGTTAATAATTAAATGCATCCACATCTATAAATAAGTGGACATTTCAACAACAAAAAAACTTCACAATAAGAGTATTGAAAAATTACTAATAATTAATACATTTAAAAGTCTTCTTATATTTTTTATAATTAAAAAAGAAACATTTCCATTTGTTTTTTATATGAAGAATCACAAATAAAGGGGAGCAAAAAATATATACAAACTATTGTATCTATTTTAGTTAATTTCTATATTTTTTATTAATGGAAAAACTCATTTGAATATCGAGTAAGTAAGTTTTTTTAATATTTTTTTAAACGCTAACTTCTAATTTTTATTTTTTATATTTTTTTCACTTTTATCCTTGATATATTTATTTATTTTCTTTGTTTTTTTTTTTAAAATCATAATATTATTTTATGTCATTTTATATTTTTTAATTATTTTAACAATTAATTTTATTGAACACTTCTAATTTAATAAATTAATTTTTTATCTTTCAATTATCAACTTTCAGCTAACTGTTTAGATTACAACTAATTTTTCCCGTTAGTTTAACCAAACATAACTTAAGTTTTAATTTTTAATTTTTTAAGAATTCCTATGCTCGTGAATTGGTCAATTTCGTCACTCTCTCTCTCTCTATATATATATATATAAGAAGCTGCAGTAACATGAAATCACAAAGTGAAATTCATAATATTGTATTTATTTATATAAAGAATAGAATAAATATAAAACATATGGTAAAATAATCAAAACTCTGATGTTATAGATAAAGAGTCACAATTTACTTAATCAATGCTGGTTATATATTGAATATAATAGAGATATTTTATGTTTGGGGAAAAAACGTAGCAAATGTATATACTTGAATTTTTTTTTTACCAAATATATACATGAACTTTCGGGACTAATAAAACACACACTATCAATTTCAGGACTATATAACGTATGAACTCAAATAAACTCATATTCTAGCTAGTAAACCCTCTAAACAAAAGCTAGTAAATAAATTATACGTTCATTATTAATTTGATAAAACTCAATTTATCATTATTAATATTATTAAATTTATATCATACGAAACTCAATTTCTAATTATTTTAAGGCTAACTATTAACAGAACTAATTTGAAGTTAGTTCAAAATTTTACTAATTAGTTAACTCGGTAATTTGGATTTCTAAACTAAATTAGTTGAACTTAGTTAAATTAAAAGATAATAAAATAATGGAGTTAAACCTAAGTAAAGTACAGCTCCAAAATCAAAGTCATTAAATAATGGAGTTGAGCCTAAGTTAAGCACAGCTCCACTTGTTTGATTTACACATTTTAAGCGCTGCAGATCCATTGTACAAAGTCGAAAGTCAATATGCATGCTTATCTTATAATTTTTTTTCCTATCAAAATGAATTATTTTGTAAAAATACAAAATCAGTGTTTTACAAAATTCTTTATCTGTTTTGGGTGATTTATTTGCTTAAATATTTAGCGTTAGTTTGACTGGTAGTAAATTTAATAAAAATGTGACAAAATTTAATCATTCACATGTGTCACCTACCGAAAGATAAATAAAAAACACACACTTTAATAATTAGTTTCGCAAAATAATTCATTTTGATTAAAAAAAAGTACTTATGTCAATTGGTTTATTGAATTTTGATAGACGAAGAAAAATTGCAATATAAAAAGGACGTAATAATTAACCTGTAAATTAAATAAATGTTATACAACAATATTTTATTTTTGTCTTGGTTAGAGGTCATACTTTTGTTTTATTTTTAGGTTAGAAGTTATAAATGTTCTTCAAATCATTGGATTAAAGACTAATATGCTTGTGATAGGTGATTGTCCTTGCCAAAGAGAATTTTATACATGCATGAGATTAAAACAATTATGTTTTATTAAGAATAACTCTCATTCAACAAAGAAAAATCCTATTTAGTACCAAAAAAATACGAAAAAGAGTTAGAATTTTTTTAAATGACACTAATGAATTATCCGATTCTTAAAGTACAATAATGCTCGAAAGAATTAAAAAAAGAATACAATATACAATCAAAATAGTGATAATAATATGAAAATTGTAACAACTAATGCCATAATTGCATTTTTATAATAGCTACTGAAGCATCAAACAAAAACTCCAACCAGAGAGTGTAACTGTCATTAGCATTTATTATTAAGCCAATCATTAACTAAAAAATACTATCCCTACAAAAGAAAGAATCAAACTCACAAAAAAGAAGTAGAAAATCATTAGACAATCGTAAATCGTAATGACTGCTGTGGAAAGAATAGGAAAAACAAAAGACAAAATCCGAACCAAACACACATTGGAATTCCACGTGGATGACCTGGAAGAAGAAAATAAAATAAAAATATTCTAAATAAAAGATTATAACGTGATATTTTCCGCTATATAAACCAAAGTAGTAAGTTAGGACTTGATTATGAACGTGTCAGTCACAGAAATCTCGTCTTCTCCGAAAACGTCCTGCGCGTAACAAACTCTTATATAACAACACCCTTCTTTTTCTCTTTTCAGTTTACGTTTACGTTTACGCATTCACTCGCTTATATCGTCTTCCTCCGTTTTTTTCTTTCTCGTGAAACGCTTCTTCCAACTATGCCTGCCCCATTGATTCTGGTTACTGGCGGAGCCGGTTACATCGGTAGCCACACCATCCTTCAGCTTCTCTTCGGCGGTTACCATGTCTTCGCCGTCGACAACTTCGACAATTCTTCCGAAACCGCCATCAACAGAGTCAAGGAACTCGCCGGAGAATTAGCAAATAACCTTTCCTTTTGCAAGGTTTGCCGCTTCAACCGTTTTCTCATAAAAAATAATCAAGAAAAACTTTGTTTTTGATTGGTTGCACGGCCCTCAAAATTGGTTGATTTTGTGTTTTTTTATTGTTTGATTTGGGTTTAAGAACTGTTTTTTCGATTTTCGGTGCTTCGGATTTGTGTAGTAATACTATATTTTACGGGGCTTATTCCGCCTTGTAAATTGTGGTGGGCCCCACCGACAGGTAAAAGCAGCAAAAGTGTTGCGCTTCGCTTTATTCCATAGTTTTTAAACAGACGGTGACAGGTTCGAATCATGTGTGTTTCATAATCATATGAAGCTCTGCCGGTTTCACAATTAACCCGACAAGTACATAATGTACTTTTTGATGTGATGTGAGTTTAAGATCCAAATCCAATATTGTTTAGTTGCTTTCCATGATGTCTAGTTTCGTTTCCAATTAGAATTGTATTTGTATGTTTTTTTTTTCTCCTTCTCAAGTCCAATTGATGCTTCTGTTCTGTTTAGTTGCGGACTCTGGTTTAGATTATTTATACAAGTACTGCACTTTAGCTACAATCACTTTATTGTGGTGATGATTAACTCTTCATTATATTTTTCTTGCTGCAGCTTGACTTGCGGGACAGAGCTGCCCTCGAGAAAATATTTTCAACCGTAAAGTAAGGATTAGGCAGAAATTTTTTATAATAATTGAAAAAACAAAGAAAAAAGTATTGTTCTTTTCTTTGTCGGTGCGTCTTGTTTTCTTGTACTAGTTTGTAAGTTGTAACTCTGTCTTTTTTCCTGCAGGTTTGATGCCGTCATACATTTTGCTGGGCTTAAAGCAGTGGGTGAAAGCGTGAAGAAACCACTGCTCTACTTTGACAACAATTTGATAGGGACAATCGTTCTATTTGAAGTCATGGCTGCCCACGGATGCAAGAAGGTATATTCATTTTCAAAAAATAATAAAATAAAAAAAAAGTTTTGACTTGCATGAACAAGTATTACGAGTATGTCACACTTTCATAGTCTTTCAATTTGAGAGACCGGAATCAGGGTCCTTAATGGGTTATAATGTCAACCGTTTGTTTTAAAAAAATTAAATAGAAGCTACATGTTAAGATGAAGTGTAGACCTTTTACTCTCCTATCCCCTGCTATTTTGAAGTGTCTTGTGGAATTGGTTACGCAATCTGATTATTTAACTGATTTTATATTTCTTGAATGATTTCAGCTTGTGTTCTCATCTTCAGCAACTGTATATGGGTGGCCAAAGGAGGTCCCATGTACCGAAGAGTTCCCTTTGTCAGCAACAAACCCATATGGACGAACCAAGGTTTTGATTTTAATTTCATAATTATAATAATTTGTTGAACAGTACTGAACAATGATATCTGATGAGAGTTTTTCTCTTTTCAGCTTTTCATCGAAGAAATTTGTCGCGATATCCACCGTGCAGATTCAGATTGGACAGTTATACTATTGAGATACTTCAACCCAGTTGGTGCACATCCCAGTGGTTATATTGGTGAGGATCCTCTTGGAATTCCAAACAATCTCATGCCCTTTGTTCAACAAGTGGCAGTTGGCAGACGCCCTGCATTGACAGTTTTTGGAAGCGATTATAAAACAACTGACGGCACTGGAGTATGTTCTCACTTTTTTTTTTACTTGCTTTAGTGAACTTTTACCTTCAAAGATTTAATGCAATGCTCACACACACCCTATACATACTAGAAAATTGAGAAGAGATACAAGTGACCTAAGTTGACGAGGCCAAAAATCATCATAAGAACAAAATAAGACTTCCACAGCGATATCCCATTAATTTGATGATATGAACTCTATTCATAGGGCTTATTAGAGATGTGATTAACAATTAATAAACATTTTTAGCAACATAACTAAATAACACATTTCATAACTGATACAACTAACACTTGATTAATATCCTGATTTTTTCTTTTTCAGGTTCGTGATTACATTCATGTTCTTGATTTAGCAGATGGGCATATTGCTGCGTTGCGTAAACTGGATGATCCTAAAATAGGTATTTATTCCAAATTTATTATTTTCTTCTAATAATTTACTGTGTTCTTTTGGTAAACTCTTGACATTAGCAAATATTGTGAATGTGAATTGAATGATTAATTTCTACAAGACAGTGATAAATTTTTATGTCGTGTTACTTTAGTAAATAATATTGTTGAAACTTTGGTCTTTATCGGGCCCAAAGTATGATTTATGTAACCGACCTCATCACCTAGTGTGATAAGGTTTTGTTGTCGTCATCATATTACTTTGGTAAAATTTTGTACTGTTTGCATATGCAGGTTGTGAGGTTTATAACTTGGGAACAGGAAAGGGAACATCAGTTTTGGAGATGGTAAACGCTTTTGAACAGGCCTCTGGAAAGGTAACAGACTTATAGCTTTATGTCTGTTCTTGTATCTACTATCCATTATATTATAAACCCTGCTGCAATTTTTTGGCATTTTTATAGAAATGCAATTTGGATCTCATTCTGGACTTCAAATTTGACAGTGTAACCATTCTTCTGACATACTAAATCTCTCTTATCAGTTGTGCTCTGATAAGATACAATGAAATGGAAGAAATGTGAATCAAGCTCAAACAAAGTAGAATTTTTGGACTGTCAATTTTCATGCAATATGTCCCGGTGCATTCTTGATTCTTTTGAACCTCAACTACATGTTTTGTCCCTCTGACTGGTAGACACAACATGAAAGTGGGAACAAAAAATTTAGAAAACAAACATCTTCCCTTCCTACGCAACGGATTTGTTCAATTTCATGTTTAAGTTGTTTAAATAAATAAACCTAAAACATTTTGAACCAACTCGTTTATGCTATTCTTCGGTACCTGACTAATTTAATCTTTGTACAATTTATTAATGCTCAGAAAATTCCACTTGCAATGGCGGGTCGGAGACCTGGTGATGCTGAAATTGTTTATGCATCAACAGAAAAAGCGGAAAGAGAACTTAAATGGAAGTAAGTATTAATTTGCTTCAAAGTGTATAATTGCATGACATGAGATTTAGCTCTACTTAAGGCTCTCAGTTCTCTGCCTGAACTGACCATTTATGACTGAATACTTTCACTTCTATTCAAAACTCTTTTCGGTCTTTTCAAATTTGCAACTAATACACATGGAAATATTTTCATCTTTTGATAAAAATAAATAAAGTTGGGCGAGGTTCTCTAATTGTTATATCCTCTCTCTTTTTCTTTTCTCACCAATTTATTGTCGTGCAGGACTAAATATTGCATCGATGATATGTGCCGAGATCAATGGAATTGGGCAAGGAAAAACCCTTATGGCTATGGTGGATCTGAAGATTCCTCCAATTGATGTCGATTATTGTTGGATAATATAGCCATACATGTTCTCTTTTGGGGTCTTTTTAACCCTGTCAACCAATAGGTCCCTAAAGTTTTTGTTTAGCTATTCTAAGGTGGAAAATCGTTTCCTAATTTATTATGAATTCTAATAATGTGGTAAACAAGTAGTGGTTTAGTTTACTTTTACGATTATTTAGGTTCCACCTCACATGATATTGAATGGGGGTATTCTCTCATGTTCTTCAATTTAAACTACACATCATAGAGTTTGACTAACCGGTATAATCTTACCTTACCGCATTATCCACAATAATAAAGTTTTAAATAGCATTATATATTTTGATTTTCCTTTTATTTTCTCTTTGTTTTTTTTTTTTTTTTTTTAACTATCGTCGGTTGAGGAAGCCATAATCCTTCAATTCCTTTTCTTTTTTTTTTTCATCATATATGAGGTTTAAGCTCGAGATGTTAATTCAGCGAGAGCTATGGAAACTCCCCAACAGTCAAGAGTATCTTAAAGGATCTATTAGATTAGGATTTTAAAAAAATTATAAAAAATCTTATGGTATTTAATTGAGATTTTTAAATGATATAAATAAATTTTATAATATTTAATTTGAATTTTTAAGATTTTTAAACAAAGACAATAAAATTGACTAATATTCAATTAAGATTTTTTTATATTGACTAATATTCAATTAAGATTTTTTTTATAACTTATGAAAAAAATTTTGTATTAAAAAACATATAAAGTTTTGATAGGATTTCATTTATCAAAAAATATCAATCAAATCCTTGAGATTTTATTAGATTTTTTTCTATTGATTAATCAATTTTCTTTTTTGTTAGATTCCTTTTATTGATTATTCTATTTTCTTTTTCGTTTGTTTTTTACATTAATATTTGCCTTAATTTCATTATCCACATAATTCATAATCCTCTTACAAAATTTTTCACTCTCACCATTCCCTTTTATCCCCATTTAAACAAATACTATTACAAGAAGAATTAATATAAAAGAACATAAAATTAAAATGAATTTAGTTATTAAAAGATTTTAAAAAATTATATTAGCTCTATTTTTTATCTAAATTTTATCATTTTTTCTTTTTTTTCATTAACTCTTATAATTTTAAATGTATTTTTAAAAATTTATAAAATTTTATAATCTATAAATTTCTTTCAAATCTTTTAAATTCTTGTCATATAAAAAAAATTTGATATTTACAAGTAATCTTTAAATTTTAAAAGACTTTTTTATACTAAAATAATCTTTTAAAATTCTAATTTAATCGACCCCCTAACGCAACAATTACGCTTAAGTTACTTTTAACGAGCCTTGCAATTGCACTGCAGCCATGATATGAGAGGGTTTATGCTCCGTTCGGTAGACATTAATTAATATCATGAAAAAGAATATAATTCTCATAATATATATGAATGTTATTTTACAAAAATAAATTGTAATAATTACACGAAAAAGAGAAGGATTGCAATAAATAATCATTCATCGCAAATCCCAATGAAGAAGTTAGCATTGTGCATCGGGCGCAACGCTAACTCGGTTAACCGGGATCAGCACAAGCTCATGAGCAACATCCTTGAATTGGAGAATTCCTCCATTGTTGCATTTTGATAGCAACCGTGCAGCTTCTTCCTTTGTCAATTTAATCCTCACTCTCATCCCTTCTTTTTCTCCCACTTCATTACCACTACCCCACCTTGTTTTCTCAAACTCTTTTTCACTATCTTCTCCCAAAATGGTAGGTTCTGATTCTGCAAACCGGACAGTTTTCTTCACTGTCTTCCTTGGCGGTTGTTTTTTTGTTAACTCATCTCTGTAAACAGGTTTTGTGACTTCCAGTGGCTCTACTTCTGCTTTTTTATGTGACACTTTTCCATTAAAGCAAGCAAATATTGTGCGAATCATTCTTAATTAACAAGATTTACAAGAATGAGTTTTGAGGTTTATCAAGGAACAAAGGAGGGAAGATACAGTTAGAGAATGGAAAGGAGTGAATTTATAGTAATAGTTTGGTTTGGTCTAGCACAAGTTTGAAGTGTCAACCGGGGCATGCAAAAAAGAAAATAAAAGTAAAAGGGTGTTAGTTACCTTGGAAATTTTATTAGCCAATGAGGAAATTTAGTCACGATTTGAAATGTATAATTAGTCGAGCTTCAAGTGATTGACTGTCAAATTAGATGTTTCTCTTTTGTGTACATCTACATGCACTGAAGTTCAAAAGACTATATTATCATTTTTCAAAGGGTCAATATACATATGGGTTAAGGGCTTTATTGGTATTTCAACTATGAGCTGAATGGGCACCTTGGCCACCTACAGCCTGTGACCCGTTCAAGAAGGTGACCTCTGTCCAATAGGGACAAGCATTTTTACTTTATTTAATCCTGTAACGTACATAATTAGGAGGGTGAAACAGAAACTCGAAGTTTTACATCACGGCATCTTAGAAAGTGATACGAAGAATGAGTCATGGAGAATTTATGCAACGCGCTTTGGAATTTGGATTGAAATTAGACTAAGCTGAATGAAACTAAGTCAATATGATTATGTTTGGAAACCATAGTTAGACTAATTAATATGATTGATATTAGACTAAGTTGAGACTAGTCAATATGATTATGTTTCCAAACCAATTTTGTTACCAGTCGTGTTACTATTAATTTGGGGATTTAAATTAGACTAAGAGGATACTAAGTCATTATGATTATGTTTCAAAACCATACTTAGCTTTTCTTACCCCAGTTGTGTTACTATTAATTTGGCCAAAGACGATACTAAGTCATTAGCTAATCCATCGAGAATGGCTTCAGCATAATCAAATTCATCAATAGGGAAACCTATTGCAATTAAGGTGTCATTGTCAACGATTTTCTTGATTGTTAGCTGGTAATCATTCATTGCTCCCATCTTTTTGGCACTTCTTAGTTGCAATTTTAGTTTGATTTTGGTTTTCGTCTATAAGGTAGAGTAAGTTTCAACTTTCAAGTTTCAAGTATCTTCCAACCATTCTTTGTGTGAAGACTCGGTGTCATTGATGCTAGAAGCCAAAGACACTTGCTGCTCCCAGTTTAATTACTCTAGGTTTTGCTGTCTAATTAGCTCATGTTCTTCATTCGATAACCTTTTTGGCCTAAATTTTCTGACATAGGCTTATGCAACTTGTAACCCTTGATTGTTGCAACAATTCTACGACACCAAACTAAATATACACTAAATTAATTCATAAATCCTGTAACATTGGATTGAACAGGCGTTTGAGACTTGCTAACATTAAAACGAACACATCCTTCCTCATCCAATTTTGGGATACAATATATAAAATCCTGTTAGGGGCAGAGTCATGCGTGATCATTCAAGTTCTTATACCATAAGCAATAATTAATAGATGAGAGGAATTGAGATAAATTATACGCTATAATATTATTCAATGGGTCAATGTATATCCATAATTTTCATAAAAATAAAATAAAAATTGTATACCTAGAGATAACTCATCAACTGTATGTAATAACTAACATAATAGAATTCATAACACTTTTATTTTTGTGCAATTGAATAATAAATCTAATAATTTTGTTTTTTTTATCCATATAAATTAAACACAATACCGTAGACTTATAGCACTCACATATTCTCAAGTAATTGAATTAAACCCCTTTGATATCTAATAACTTTGTTTAAAGTAACATCAAAAAATATTTTCATTAGTTGAAATAAAAAATATATGTAAAATTCACAATTGACCTAAAATTAGGAATTTTCTAACATGTGAAGAGTAAAATTGTATACCAAGACCAAAATTACAATTTAGAAAAAAATACATTAAAAATATGAGTAATATTTTTTTTCTTTTCTAATCTATCTATATATTAATCTTTAAACGTTACGAATACATCTAGATTAAGTTCATATAAAGTGCAACTTTACACTTTTAGAGGATAAAATACATAAATCTCAGCCCTTCATAATAATTAACGGTCTAGATCATTACAATTTAATTAAAAATGCCACATAATTATTTTTAACAAAATAAAATACATCATTAAAATTATAAAAAAAAGTACAACAAGAAACTTTTTTTCCCTCATGTCGTGCTTGATTACCATTCCAATCAGTTTGCAATGTTTTATTTTTTCGTGATCCAGCACTTAATCATTGTTTGGGGGAGAATCAAACATCAATTGACCAATACAATAATCTGATTTTTGCATTATAGAGATGTTATTATAGTGGGAAAATTGCAAAAATTGCTTTCAAGTTAGCATCGTAATGGAAACAAATTTAAATGACAAGTAGAGAATGTTTTTGATAGGCAAAATCAATTTATTTAAAACACCACAGTTTGCACAAGAAGTGCCTCCGTGATCCAACAGATTACAATACCTGATTAATGTAAAACACCCCCTCCACCAAAGTTCCTTCCAATAACCGGATTAAACCCAACCCCTTATGGGCTACTCGAAAGTGCAACTTGCACTTTTAGAGGATAAAGTGCAAACATCTCAACCCTTCATTAATTCCTTACAATTTCATCTCTAGCTGTTGGAATGAATATTATTACATGCTTATTGCTTTGCACATATTCATGTACGTTTTACTGGGATTTATAAATATTTTATTAATTTAATATTCAAGAATTTAACGTTAAACTATGCGACTTAATTTTTATCATTAAAACTAATACGTAAAAGGACTAAAATGAATAATTTTAAGTGTATGAATTAAAAAATAAAATTTGCATAACTACATGGGTTAAACGAATAATTAAACTTAAATTAAATTATGAGTGGTTGAGATTAAAAAATAAAGTTGTGTAACTTTTTTTAAATATTCACATTATCATTAAATAACTTTTAGTTCTAATGATTTATGCACAACATATAGTTTTTTTTTTTTCACTCTTTCATATTAACATTCCTTTTACTTGATATATGCTTCTTTTACATCTATACAGAAATCGTAAGATCAAATTAGGTGAGAAATAGACTTTTATTATGATAAGAGAAACGTTGTTTGTACAACAAATTTTACAACAAAAAGAAGAAATAAGAAAAATTAGAGAAAAGGAAAAAAGTATGTTCAGTGGTATAATAAGAAGAAGAAAGTATTTTTTATAGTAAGAAAGTAAATTCCATGAGAGAGGAGAGCAGAAGGAGAATCTAGATGTGGAAACAGCGACCGACTAAGCAGTAAAATGCGTTTAGATTGCATTATTACAAGACCGTAAAAGCGAGTATCCCGTGGGCATCAGGTCCCTATTCAAACCAAATTCCACATACAAAAGACTCCGCGTTTCCCCTTCCCCTCAACCACAATCAACAGACACTGCACCAAACACCAACAACGCTTTAGCTCTCTCTCTTCTCTCCATAACCGCCACCGGCGATCTGGCACTAACAGATCGCCGCTGCTACATCTGAATCCGATCCAGCCAACAGATCTCTCCAATTCAAATGGAGAATCTAATCTCTTTGGTCAACAAAATCCAGAGAGCTTGCACCGCCTTAGGTGACCACGGCGAAAACAGTGCACTCCCCACACTATGGGACTCTCTCCCCGCCATCGCCGTCGTCGGAGGCCAGGTCACACCTCCGATCCCTCTCTCTCTCTTACTCTATTCTCTTTTCATCTCCCAACGAATCATAACGTCGTGTTTCTCTCACTTTCAGAGCTCAGGAAAGTCCTCCGTCTTGGAGAGCGTTGTCGGCAAAGATTTCTTACCTCGTGGATCAGGTCATCGTCGTTCTGTTTTCCTTAAATCGATGCTTGTGATTTGAAACTTACGCGTGCGAATCGCTTTTCAGGTATTGTTACGCGACGACCGCTCGTGTTGCAGCTTCACAAGATTGAAGAGGGAAGCAGAGAGTACGCGGAGTTCCTCCACCTCCCGAGGAAGAGGTTCACCGATTTTGGTACTTTTCTGTTCTCTCTGTCTCAACCTCTTTTTATTTATTATTATTATTATTATTATTATTATTATTATTATTATTATTATTATTATTATTGTATTATTGTATATTCCTCTCTCCAAGCTTGATTTGCATGACCGATTTGAATGCTTATTTCTATGTATGTCTTTTATTGATAATCTCTAATTTGTGTAGTTGCTGTGAGGAAGGAGATTCAAGACGAAACTGATAGAGAGACTGGACGAACCAAACAAATTTCTACTGTTCCCATTCATCTTAGTATATACTCTCCCAATGGTGCGTTTGAATTTCGTTTTTCTTTATTATCGTCCTACATTCTTATCTTAGATCTGTCAGGAACAATGCTTAGTAACATCTGTTTGTTTGACTTCGGGTGACCTCTTGGACTTTTGCAGTTGTTAACTTGACACTCGTTGATCTTCCTGGGCTTACGAAAGTAGCTGTTGGTAAGCATCTAATTGACATGTCTTTGTTGTCCGTGGTTACAGACGGTGAGAGTTCTTAAAATTTTATGATGTATGAGATACTAACGGATTTTTTGCAAAAATATAGAGGGTCAACCGGATAGTATTGTGAAAGACATTGAGGATATGGTTCGCTCCTACATTGAGAAGGTAGGGTTCGTTCAAATGCTGTAGCTTGTAATTGGAAATAGTACATTTTTGAGGAACAAACTTTGCAAGCAAGCATATAGATATTTACCTCCCTGTAACAAATTTTGATTTTTGATTTTTACAAACATAATTTGCATATGGGGAAAATTTAACTTTGAAAGCTCACTGATTGTGCAAAAACCTAGTTTACATTTTTCTGACCTTTTGATTGTACAAAACCTTAGAGTAGACATTTTTGAAAAAATCCATTTCCATGTGAGAAAATGTGGTGTATTGAATTTGATGTTAATGTGCAGCCGAACTGTATAATTTTGGCCATTTCACCAGCCAATCAAGATCTTGCAACATCTGATGCAATTAAAATTTCCCGTGAAGTGGACCCTACTGGTAATTTTAATATTTCCTTCTCTATCATTTTTTAATACTCTTCATGTTGCATGCACTTAATGAAGTTTTTCAATCTTTATTGAGATTCAGTGCGTTATACATTTACAATGTAAGTTTGAACATGAGGATTTAGCTCCTCTAAAGTCAGGGGTGCACTTTAGACGATAAAGTGAAGTCATAACCGATAATTAGAAAATTAGCTTTCAAAATTTTAACAATTTAATAGTTTGTTATACATATGCATATATTTGTCACATTCTCAATTAAGAAAAACAAAAGTTATAACTACATGTTGTCCTTTGAAGTGAACTGACTTGCTTTGGTGGAGCCACCCTAACTGTAGAGGAGCCAAATTCTCGTCATGATTCTAATTGTTTACATTGTTGATTTATTGAAAACGTTTAGTTGAAGTGAACAGCTTAAAGAAAGAAATTTGTTGGTGTTCTAATTTTTGGCTTATTGATTTCAAATTTTTAGGAGATAGGACCATTGGAGTTTTGACAAAGATTGATCTTATGGACAAGGGTACTGATGCTGTTGATGTAAGTCAAACATAATTCCAATACAAATGGCATGGTGATGATTCATTATAAGGTCAAAGATGCTCAAAAATATAGAAAGGCTCATGAAGATCTTTTATATTTCTACTGTTATTATCTATGAAATATGAAAAATTAGATTTTGATACCTCCCTCCTGAATGCTGCTCTACTAGTTTCCCTGTTTCCCTAGATCGGTCTTCGTTTATTGGAACAATGGATAATGAAATGAAAAGGGAGAGAATACCAATTATCAATCAATCACCAGAATTGACTGTGACATTTTTCCTTAATTGACATAACGAGCTTGATTTCAATTGAAACTGAATTCATGTGTATTATTTTAACAGAATTATTTTATTTAAATGGACTCTAGTCATTGTGTCATATTTAATTAGGAGTTGGATGAAGTGTCTAAAAGGCTCATGATTTTTCATGTTAAAATATTCTTTCTACTGCATAATTTGGGCATAGTTTCATTAATTCTCAGTCACCTCTCAAATTTATGGCAACCCCAATGAATAGGCAGTGAGGTAGATATTTCATTCTAAGAAGAAGCAAAAAAAATTTTAATACTTGATGAATACTGATGTGTATAACATTTTTCTTGCTCAGATATTGGAAGGAAGAGCATATAGGTTAAAGTTTCCCTGGATTGGTGTTGTGAATAGATCACAACAAGACATAAACAAGAATGTTGACATGATTGCTGCTAGGCGTAGAGAACGTGAGTACTTCAATAGTACCCCTGAATATAAACACCTTGCGAACAGAATGGGTTCCGAGCATCTGGCGAAGATGCTCTCAAAGGTATAAAAAAATAATTGTAGCATCATTTTGACTAAAATGTACTGTTTTTGTATTTATGTAACTCTTGTTTTATATCTCAGCATTTGGAGACAGTAATCAAGTCCAAAATTCCTGGCATTCAATCTCTAATTAACAAAACAATTGCTGAACTTGAAGCTGAACTAACTCGTTTAGGAAAGCCTGTAGCAGCTGATGCTGGGGTAAGTTTTCTCTCCTTTGCTCTACCAGTTTTTAACTATTAATTTTAAGTTCTAAAATCCATGGTTATTTAATAAGTTCATTGTGCATGTGTCTGTGAATATCCATTCCCACAATATGTCCATTGATTTTTTATGAACTCATTTATGCTAGCTGTGCTGGTGGAAGATAGTATGATACTATTTTCAGGGATTCTAGCTTGGTGTTTTAGTGAATTTTTTTAATGACACATTGCCCATCACATGCAGGGAAAGTTGTATGCAATCATGGAAATATGCCGCTCATTTGATCAAATATTTAAAGACCATCTTGATGGCGTGTATGTGCTACATTTTTGTATTCTAGTTTGGAATTTCTTTTTCAAAGTTATCTCCATACTGCATTCATTTTTGGATTCAAACTAATTTCAATAATTTGCCAATGTCCTACAGGCGGCCTGGAGGTGATAAAATTTATAATGTCTTTGACAATCAGCTCCCCGCTGCTTTAAAAAGGTTGCAGTTTGATAAGCAGCTTTCAATGGAAAATATAAGGAAACTTATTACTGAAGCTGATGGGTATCAGCCTCATCTTATAGCTCCAGAACAAGGATATCGTCGTCTAATTGAATCTTCTCTAATAACTATTAGGGGCCCTGCTGAGGCAGCTGTTGATGCGGTATGATTTTCATATTCGAATCATCAAATTTTAACCTTTGATAGTCACTCAATGGAAATTTATTTGTACCACAAAAAAAGTGTTATTGAGATCTCTGATCTAGTGTGATTATGGTGATGGAAAGCAGGTGGTGAAATAAAATACTTGATTATAGGGCACACTCCTTTTCCTTGTAGTTCTGAGTTTACAACTTGGCCTCATTATTGGACAGATAAATTATTAAAAATCTTATCCTCATCTTCAATCTAGTAAAAATTTTGTGAACTGGTGAATTTTTCAAAATTGATATTTTGAAGTATTATGTATTTCTGCATTAATATTTTGCTGATCTCACTGTTCATGCTCATTCAAGTGTCATTCTGAATTGAATGCTTCCAGGTTCACTCGCTGTTAAAGGACTTGGTTCACAAAGCTATCAGTGAGACTTTGGTATGTTCCGGGCAGTACTTATTTCATGTTCCTATTGTATATCTTTATGCTGTATTTGATGTTCACAAAGCTATTGTGAAACTTTGGTATGTTCCCAGCAGTACTTATTTAGTTTTTCTGTTGTATTTATTGTTGCTGTAGTTGTGTTTGATAAGTTTTCGTGCTTCATAGTCTAGTGACAAAGTGCAGTTTTTAATATCATTTACAACAACAACAATAACAACATTATCCCAGTAGGTGAGGTTGCCTATATGGATCAGACAATGCCATTGAGTTCATTTAAAAACCAAAATTGAAAGATACTATCCATCATGGGATTGTTTAATAATTTCTTTTAATATGGATCAGACAATGCCATTGAGTTCATTTAAAAACCAAATATGAAAGATACTATTCATCGTGGGATTCTTTTAATAATTTCCTCCAATTTCTTTCTTAAGATAATGCTATTGTCTCTTAGCATACTATTTCTACTACCACTTTTTTTTTCCATATTGTCCATTTAAAATCCCAACATTTACTACCATGTAGTATAGATGATCGTATAGCAATATGATAAAACTTCAATTTTAGAATTTGAAAACAGGCATTGTTTTGGGGGCTTTCTTTGATCAAGTATTAAGATATGTATGCTTGGAGATGTTGTGCGTTAATATCTAACCCTCTCTGTATTTTCTTTGCCAATTCTCAAATGGTTTTAGCTTTTCCATAACAATGAACCTGCCTTTCCTTATTAGATGAATTTTGTATGGGTTTTGTGAATGCTAATGCATCTATCTTGGAATTTCCAAAGAAATGGTGATAAGTCTTTAATGTGGGACTGATGACCGTTGACCTCTTCGTGATTTTGTATTATCTATGATTAAACTAAGATGGTTTGGAATTTTACCGACTTTTACTTTACTTATACATGATTTTTAATTTTTTCTTTCCATTAAGTTCTATAGGGTTCACAATTTTCCCCGTTTACATAGTTTGGCTGATTTACAGGACTTGAAGCAGTATCCTGGTCTCCGGGTTGAGGTTGGGGCTGCTGCTGTTGATTCACTAGAAAGAATGAGGGATGAAAGCAAAAGAGCAACACTGCAGCTAGTTGATATGGAGTGTGGCTATCTGACTGTTGATTTCTTTCGGAAGCTTCCTCAAGATGTTGATAAGGGTGGCAATCCCACACATTCAATTTTTGATAGATATAATGATTCATATCTAAGGCGAATTGGTAAGTCTTACTATTCTTAGTCTCAAACTTGTCATATTACAGCTTTATTCTCATAGTTTGATATGGTATGATGTCCATCAATATGTTCGAAATGCATTGAAATACAGACGTTCACATTCACTCTGTATAAACAGGAACCACAATTTTGTCATATGTCAATATGGTCTGTGCTACACTGCGGAATTCAATTCCCAAGTCCATCGTCTATTGTCAAGTGCGGGAGGCAAAACGAAGTCTACTTGATCACTTTTTTACCGAGCTAGGCAAAATGGAGGTAAGAATAAGTCCTCCTTTCCAAAGTTTTACTGTATATTTTTCTTTTAATTTTGATCATTCAAATAAGATCTAATTTGAATGATCATCATATTTATTCTTCCTTAAAAAGTCATGTGTATTTATCTTTTAATCTTTAATCATTCACATGTGATCAAATAATATATGTTTATTAATACAAAAAATTAAGTGTTGACTGTCTGCATAAATCCTCTTTGCAGACCAAGCGTCTGTCATCGTTATTGAATGAGGATCCTGCAATTATGGAACGACGTAGTGCGCTCGCAAAGAGACTAGAGTTATACCGGAGTGCACAAGCTGAAATAGATGCAGTTGCTTGGTCTAAGTAGATATATGTATGTCAGATCACGTTTATACGAGAGCCAGCAGTGTCATTATTCATTGTTTCCCTATTTCCAGTTCATTATTCATACTCATTTTTTGTTGTCATCTTATCCACTTGTATTGTCATCTTAAATAGATGAGACGATTCTGAAAAGGGAAAAAAATGATTTTTTGGGTTATACAATTGAGTGTCCCCGTATATTTCATTTTTCAGACCTTCCAAATCTCCACTGCCCATTTTTATTTGTATGAGATTCTGATGCGTTCACAATGAGAATAATCTTTATACATTTTTGGGTTATATAAAGAGCTAGTTTAATATTTTTCAAACAATTAAAAAAATGCATAAATAAAAAACTGAGATATTATGTGCAATCTGAAAAAATTTCAAGGAGTTATAAGGTTGATGGTGAAGGGAGAAGGGAGGGGATGAGAGGTTGTGGGTTTAATTTCTTCTATTAAAAAAATTAATAATTAATAATCAATATTTGTCGATAAAGTTAATATAATATTTTAGAAAGTATACTATCTCGTTCAATTCTTTTTATAAAACCAATTAAATAATTTATGATAACTATAAAAATTAGTTAATTGAGTTGATAATATTAAAAAAAACCTTTTTTTTAGTTATTCTTAAATTATATTTAACAAGCACTTTCATCTAATTTTTAATCTTTTTATTAACTGAAAATTTTATTTGATTTTATTAATAGTATTTGGCAAAGAATAATTTTTAGATGATTATAATATTCTTTTGTATGTTGCTTCAAGTGATGTTTACGAGAACATTAGTTTCTAATTTTATACTTTATTTATTTATTTTATTAAGGTATGACTTAATAATATCATGGTCCTCATAAAATAGTTATTTTTTTATATAATAACAATAATTTATTGACTTTTTTTATTTTAAAAGAGTCATTCTACATAACAAGTCAATGAATCATCGATCTTATTATATTATCAATATTAATATTATTACTTGACCAAAATAAAAATAAATAAATCTTTAAAAGATTAAAATAAAACAAAAAAATTTAAAGAATATTAAAATAAAAAGTTTATTTAATAGGAGAAAAAGATATTTAAGTATATTATAAGAATTTCTTAATATTTTTTTACTTAAGTTAATGTTTTTTTTTTTCATTTCTCAAATTTTTGCATGGTTTATTTTAGCTGTAAAAAAAAGCATTAATCTAACTTAAGGAGATTCACTGGACCCTACGACGTGAACTGACTATTTAACACAAAGTTGCGTTGCGGTTGAAGCGGAGATCCTCGGACTCGGATACGCATCGTGATTCTAACGTTAACATATAACAATCCCTTTTTCCCATTTCCATTTTCTATGCTGCGATGCGAATATGCTTCCTCCTATCCTTCCTTCTACAAATGCTATGTGATTTTCAAATCTAGAATCTCCAGTGTGGAATGCACCACAATATTCATGTGAAATTGAACTGCTTTTTCTTCTTCAAAATTAAACTCATATTGTCAAACCTGCCATGAATTTGATTTGATTGAGTATCTTTATGCAGGCCAATTAATTGCTTTTCAGTTGCTGACAGATGCTGAGTACCGATCCATTTTCTCTCCTTTTTCGCAGTCACCATTAGAAGGAAGCCATGGAATCTGAGAGGGAAAGTTTTGACCTCTCAGGACCTTTGCATCTAACTTATGCCTTATGGTAAGATCTATTAAATCTATCTTCCACTTTAATTTTTTTTTTGGGGTATTTGTGTACTTTTAGATTAGATTGTTTCTTCTTCACCATGTCTGATTTCTGATGTGAGTATCAGTTGCGTGATTGTATACATAACGGTCTATGTTCAGGGAAATATGGTGAAACTAATATCACACCAAAGGTTTTAAATTGCGGTCACGATTGATTGCGGTTTTTTGTGTTCCTTGTTGATGCAACATCAATTGCGGTTATGTAGAACACAAAAAAGCCTTGACTGTTGTGACTGAAATCGTGGCTGTGGACCGTAATTTAAAACCTTCATGTGCGTATAACCCTTGTGTTCTCATCTAGACATCAGGGAATATGTGAACTTCGATTCTTTGCTGGTTGAAATTTAACACATTCACGCAGTTAGCTAATTGTAATGGTTGGAGTAAGATAATACGAATCACATTTTATCTCATAAATCAGACTAAAAATATTAAATATGCATCCTAAATTTGAACAGTCCAATCTTGACCTGAATGCATAAATGCATCGAATCCTATTTCGAGAGAGGATATGTATGTGTCCTTCAAGACCTATTTTTCTTCTTCAGACTGCACTTTTTTTTTTACCAAGTACTCTGTTTATCTAAAGCCTAATACATAGAGGATATTCTTTTTGCATAGAGCTTCGATAGTGGAAATTCTTTAGAATTCTAATAGTTGTATAGGAGGAGTATATGTGTTTTTTGCCCCCCTATTGGAAGAATTTGGCTTATACAAAATAGTATACCATCTATTTCAGGGACAATGCATATCATCGAATGTCAGTTGCTGCTAGTTTGGTCCAAGGTGTTTACATTCTAGAAAGGGACAGACAAGAAAAACGTGAAGGAAAAAATGCTCTTGCACCACCTTGGTGGACATTCTTTCACTTTCAGCTGCTCCGTCCCCTAGTAGATGATGTCGATTACTCCATCTTTGGTGCAATATATGAGTTCAGGCCTCCTTCATCTCAGTATAATGACACTTTATATAGAAGTCCACGTTATGTGATTGCCTTTAGAGGGACTCTAACCAAATCAGACTCAGTTTCTCGTGATATTGAGCTGGATATCCACTTTATCAAGCAAGGGCTTCATCAAACTTCCCGCTCTGAAATAGCTATTCAAGCTGTTCGAAACACAGTAGCAACTGTAGGTGATTCAAATGTTTGGTTGGCTGGACACTCTCTAGGATCAGCGATGGCAATGCTCACTGGGAAAACCATGGCCAAGAATGGTATGTTTATTGAATCTTTTCTTTTCAACCCACCATTTGTATCTGCTCCAATTGAAAGAATTAAGGATGAGAGGGTGAAACATGGGATTCGATTTGCGGGCAGCGTTATAACAGCTGGACTCACCATTGCTATGCAAGCCAAGCAGCCGAAGGATTTATCTGCTGATCCATTTGCTGCTTTGGCTGCCTGGGTCCCAGGTTTGTTTGTGAATCCATCTGACCATATCTGCTCAGAGTATATTGGTTACTTTGAACATAGAAGAAAAATGGATGAGATTGGAGCAGGTGTCATTGAAAGGTTAGCAACTCAAAATTCACTTGGTGGCCTACTGATGAGTGCATTTGGGAAGGAATCTGAACCCCTTCACCTCATTCCTTCAGCTTCTCTGACAGTTAATGTTACTCCTTCGCGTGATTTCAAAGAAGCACATGGGATTCACCAGTGGTGGAAACCAGACTTGCAGCTAGAACACAAGCTCTACAATTACAAATAGTTCCTCTAGTTATTTATTTATTGTGATACATTGGGGGGTGTTGGTTCTGGTTTTCTTGTACAGACGGATGAAATTTATTAGGAAAGATGAAGGTAAATTATGAATGATTGAATTGTCATTTTGTATAAATTGTTAGATAAGTGGCTGTTGTGACTTCTTCTACAGCTTTGGCGTATTTTGGATTGAAGAAACCTTCTCTGCTTTAAAGCATTTAACTTTTGTTTACTAGAATAAAAAAAATGATACTATGTTGTTATTATTGAAAATCTAAACAGCATTTGGTCTTCGAATTAGCTTATTCTTTGTTCATTAATGATTATAATTTATAATGTTATTAACCGTGAAATTTGTGTGTTTTTGTTAACAAACATAATCCCATAGGTATATTTGAGAAATGAGACAATTTTTCATTTGGAAGCCTTTTATCCTCTTGGTAGGTCCTTCGCCTTGGATCTATGTTAAACTTCTACTCAGTATTAAAGATTAATTATTGAAATAAATTATAAACAAAAGAATGATGAGTTTCAATATTAATTCCAATGATAATCCTAATAGTATTTTGATAATAGTTCTAATAGAAATTTCGATTATAATTTTGATAGTAATTTTCATAATAATCAGAAGTAAGGATTGAAATAGCAGAATTTTTTAGAAGAAATGGAGATTGAAAAAAGTAAGGTTTGGAGAAGAAATATTGGTTAAAAATAATGTCTTAACCCATCAATCATTAAATGCCGAGTGGACTTATGAGCGTCCTGGGCACTTAAGTGTTATATATTTATATGTTATAGAAGAAATAATGTTACATGTTTCAATCCTTATTATAACATACAAATTTTATATTTATAGAGTACAAATTATAACTATTTCTAATCACTATAAATTTTCACTAAATCTTCATTGTCAATGGCTTTGGTCTTCAATCTCTATCATTGATGTCTTTGTCTTTAATTATCATCATGATGATTTTGGCCATCTCTACGATTGATAGTTAGATCTTAACAATAAATTTTTTCTTCAGATTAAAAAAAAAAAACTTTGTTGTTGGGTTTTTTATTTTTTATGCTAGGATCAAGAAAATATGTGTTGAAGTGGAAACTTAGTGAGTTTCAAAAATTTTATACGTAAATGAGTTATTTCTTTCTATATCAAATGTATGCCTTGTTATTAATGACATACATCATATTTTAAGTATCGTGGACCTATAATCAGTAGTTTAGTAAGTAAAGTAATTCATTTTATTTTTGCAACGTTCTGGACCTAAACAATTTTTTTTTATATATTTTTGAAACTGCTTTGAAACTAATTTCCAATACATTGCATATAGATTTTCTACAGTTTTTGTACTGTATGGTCACCAAATTAGATTTTAAATTTGGAGAATGATTTGATGAATCAATTTCTGATATATATATATATATATATATATATATATATATATATATATATATATATATATGTATGTAAAGAAAAATATATAATTACTTGCTATCAAACAGACAACAGAAATCAACATCCCTAAAGAGAGCCGCATTTCCGGATCTTTTCATGGATGGCCCTACGCCATGCCTGCCCCCACCCAAAGCAGGGGTGGCCCTCTTTTTCTCACCGAAATCTGATTCAGTTTATTCCAATTCCCACAACCAATACAAAACAAAAGCCACGACCACGACATAGTTAAATTAGTATCACCATCAAGCATGGTATCCAACTTTGCTTAACCTACAATTAATTAACTTCCCAAAAGGCAAAATGCTTCCCTCCCCGCTCCACCTTCCTTTCAAACTCATCATTCCCCTCCACTTTCTGCCTGGCTACAACCCTTTACTTATACCAATAAAGCAACATATATAACCCCACTCTCCCTAGCCCCACCCATACACATACATAAATAATGCTCACATTTCTTAACCCATATTACCTTCCAAATACTATTGGTATCCTCTAACAACACATTTTCTAATTCACTCCTTTTTTTATTATATCGCATCACTTGTCATTTTTTATACTTTTCTCTCTTCTCCTTATTTCTCTATGGCATCCACGTATGAGCATTACTTTTAAATGCTAGTAGATTATAAATTAAATGTCTCATTCCCCTCTCGACGTTCCGCTTGTTCTATATAGAAAAAAAAAAAAGAATAATAGTTTACAACTTTCTGGTTCTAAACTATAAAAAATCTCTTTTAGGAACACCACAATTTCCCGATTCGACGAACAAAAAATGGCGAAACTTTGCATTGGAGAAGGAAAATTGAAAAATCGTCTTTACAATTATAATCGGGACGCCTTGGTTTGGTTACTTAACATGACTAACAACTACAGTAATTTATATAGTTACTTTTTTACTATTAAAAAGTCTAGAGTTAAAAAAAAAAAAATTAGCAGTGAAAACCTAAGACAGATCCATCAGTTACGGCAATGGCAACCCTGCAACCGGCTTTGGCGTAAACGTGATGGGTGAAAAAGTGCAACACTTTGACGCGCCCCGCCATCTCCAACTTAGACTCGATTTCCAAAGTGGGCTCAACCCTAAGCCCATAGTTGAAGCCCACTCCGTCGCCGTTGGCCAATGTGGGGCCCATTCGAGGCGGCGCCGAGAGGGGGAAGGACTGGACGGAGAAGGTGGCGGCCATGTACTGCGTCCGGCCGGCGTCGATCTCGCCGGCGGGGATGAACATGAAGCCGACCTGGCTGCCGGAGTAGATGAGCTGGAGGGAGCTGTCGTAGTGCGAGAATGCGGCGCGGTTAGGGTTTCTAACGGAGGCGTACTGGGAGAAGGTGAAGTTGACGGTGCCGTTAGCGACGGAGAAGGAGGGGAGCTGGACGGCGTTAACGGCAATTTTGGGGTCCTGGGGTTTGAAGATGGTGTAGTAGACAATGAGGATGACGATGACGATGAAGATTAGGAAGATGGTGGCCACCACGCAGGAGGCGAGGTTGGTGCGCCCCGACGGAGGCCGAGGCCGCTTCGGCCTCGGCGCCGGTACCGGCGCGGCTCCGGCGGCCATGGCCTGCGGTGGTGGAGGGAGAGCCAGAGTAGAGTGTGTTGTGTTGTTTTATCAGTTTATGTTGAGAGCAGGATGAGGATTTAGATGGAGACGTGAATGTGCATAATTTAAGGATGAGACCAAAACTAAACAGCACATGCTTTAATGAACGACAAGGATGGGTAGGATAACAGGACTTTTATTTTTTCCTTCTTATTAGTATTTTTTTCCTTCAAGGCATATGTAAATATTTTTTAAACTTTTGTAGGTTCAAATTGATTTCTGATTATTAAATGTAAATTTACTTAATTTTTGTGTAATAATAATAATTAAATGTCTTAGAAATTTTTATAGAGGCCTTAATTCTAAAACAAAATCCTTTAAGAAAAAGGGATATAGTCGAGTTGAGATTAAAATCCTTAGAATATTTAAAAAAACTTTTGTTTCGAAACTATTTTAACTTTAGTCCTTCTGGTATTTACAGAATTTTTTTGTTACCGAAACAAGATTTTTGTCTTGAAGTGGACTGTGGACACTTTTGTTGACCAACAGTTTTGCATTTATTTCAAATACACCATGACGAAACTACACTCTCTGCAGTTTAGTTTTAAACCCTTTACCAAATATTATATAGGATAGTCAGTTATAAAAAAATAAAAATAAAGTCTAATATAATAGCATAATTTCATCTTTAGTGCCGGTATGCAACTATATTCTTCCTTTTAAGTTACTAATAGTTATTTGCTTAAAAAATAGTCACTAATTATTATTCTTATTTACAAAACAAATAAACAAAAAGATAGAACTAATCCGTTTGAGTACTAGGATACCAAATCAAAGGATCCGTTAGTTCTTCCAGTCTTTATATTCGTTTTATTATATATGTATATATTTTAAATTATACTAATATTTATAGTAAATGGTTAGTACATAGTACTTCAATACCATTGACTAATAGTATATTTTAATACGATAGCTTTTGCACTAGTATGGTCAATGTTCCTGACCTTTGGAAGACTAATATTGAGGGTGTCAGATATTGGTTTGACAATTGAGCACTACTTGTACCAAAACAAAAATAATTCAAGGGCAATCGAGCTCCGTGATGGAAAGCTAGCTAGCTGTTTTACATTATTTTCCTTCTATTTCACCACTTTTATATTGATTACGTTGATACATTTCTAAATAAGCAATGCATTTTATTTAATATTAAACATTTATTATAAATATGCTTAAGTTTTAAAAATGATTGTGCATATGAAATAATTTTCTCATTAGGTAGATCCCTCTCTCCATCATCTACTATAAAACAGTTCTCATTTAAAATATCTAAAAATAACAAATTTTAACCATACAAATATATGTGAATTATTAAAACGAAAAGTTAATAAATAATTATTTGACTACTAAAAAAAATCGTGTACATTTATTTGTTAATCTTAGCCGTCAACATAAATTCATTTCAAGGTATTTAAGTGTTTTTACATTAGTATTCTCTCTCTGACTAGCGAAATGCCACTCAAGAACAACAACAATCATCAGTTAGAATGACTACGTAAGCATGACAATTTGTAACTTGGGGATCCCGTGGGGATTGTCCCATCCGGGACGCTGGTCGGGAAAAAAATTTCTACGGGAACGAAGATGGAATGAAAATCCCCTACAGCTAATTCATGGATTATGCTTCCTGCTTCACACGATTCTCGTATCCTCGCATAAATATATATATGAGTTAATATAATATTTTATTAGTAAAAAAATATAAAATAAAATTATCATATATATTATATAAAATGTTATGCTAGTTTTATTATTTTTATTATGTAATACTGTGATATTAATATATACTTGAATATTTCTTGGATGTTTTTATTTTTGTGTGATTTTATTATTAATTTATTTTGGTATTTTTAGTCATGTTTTAAATTTAAAATTAAACCTTAAATTTATTATTGTTGAAAAATTAAGATAAAATAAATTTTTTTTATATATAATTTTTGACATTTTTTAATATAAAATGAGATCCAAATTTAAACAAGGAACGGGGATAAGACAAAAAATATTCTAACACGGGGAGCCAGGACAGATAAGGTGAAAAAAAGGGAGAGTACTTCTCACCCCTGTCCCATGCGGGTGCCATGCTTAACTAAGTCTTAACCTCAAATTGGGGTCTATCCTTTACTATGCACAATCAGTGCTATGATGAATTATAATCAGGCCACATGGCTGTCATTGTCTTTTTCACTTTTGACGGCTAGTAGAATTATTTTGCTTTTCTTCGTGAATCAAGATCAGATCATAATGCCAAAATGCCTAGCATCACACCAGCATAAAGAGAAAAAAGAAATACTATATTATATGTGGACACCTTCACGTATCATACATTTCATCTACAAGTTTCTTTATTTTCTCTCTCTCTTTCTAATCGGGTTGTAGTCTCAATAATTTTTTTTTCCAGATAAGCATACGTTTCCTTTATATTTGGGGAGGGGGGGAGCATCTGAATCAGGAAAGTTACGTACATAATGATTAAAGTTTAAATTACTTAATCATTTAACACTTCTATTCAATCCTCAAAAAAACACCTCTCTTAAGTCTCGTGGAATTTAATATTGTTGTTTGTTCCCTTTCTTATGGCCCAAGCCCAACTAGGATGCGGCCAAGTAGCAAAAATTTCAATTCATTTTATTGAAGAGAAAAAAAAAAGAAATATATATATATATGCATTTCATAAGCCTATAATAGTATAATACATTACATTTTGGGGGGTTGAAACCTAACATATTACATTTATTATTATATACATACACGTGACAGATCCAGCTCCTCTGCCACGCCTGTACAATCCCTCTGTGATAGATGAAACCTCAGTATAATACATCTTATTCAGACTTTTTGATTTCTGTTCAACATTGCAATACAATCCTGAAGAAACAGTTTAGAGAAGCTAGAAATAGAGGCCTATGTCCAGAACACATCAAGCCGATATATATATATATATATATATATATATATATATAGAATGATATCTCATAATTTATGCAAACCTGCAGTCCATCCCAAAATGGACTAGTTCACTCACTGAATACATACATACAAATACATCTATGACTCAAAAAAAAAAAAAAAATAGTGTCTAGTTTGCAAGCTTATCAAGGTGGTAATCCATGATTTGGGAGATGGCTTCAAGAAATGCTGATTCCTCCATGCCAGGAAGCAAGGAATCTTGGGCTTCCCCAATAATTTCTTCAATGACAGATTCCTTGTTCAAATTTTCCCGACACATAATGCTTCCAATTGCATAGGGTGTAAGGCCTCTTTCAACCCCTTTCTTCAGCAACATTGTGGAAATGCGAAGTGTTCTTGCACACTCAAGTGGAATATCCCATCCATAACATTTCAAAAGTTCCAAGTCTTTTTCAGCATCCAGAGAATTTATATAATTCACAGTCTCAGGAGAGTAAGGCTGACGTACTTGTGGCCAGTAAAGCCAATCAAATGTGCAATCTTCAAACTGCAGAAAGAATAATGAAGTTACTCCATATTCAATCAATATAAGAATAGAATCTTAATTTATAGGATGTGGACCTCTAGTACTATCTTAATTTATATGTACCAATGCATCTATGAAGTCCATCTACCCACAATTACATAAATTTATTCCATACACATACAACAGCAACATCAACAACAAAGCCTGCAAAAAATTAAGTCACAGTCACAACTAGCAAATCATGCTACTCCATCTTCATCATTTGGAATGAATTAACCATGTCAGAAAATGCAAATAATTTCTATATATTAGAACCACAAATTCTCGCATCTAATCAGCTCTGTGGATGCCAAAAGGGGGATGCAAAATAAGACAGAAATTCAGGAAAAATGGAATTAGTGTTTGTTTGGGTGAGCACTTGCAAAATTAATTTTGAAGGAAATTGATTTTGCAAGATTTATTGTGGTAAAATATGAGTTTGGATTGAAATGATTTGTGTTTGAATGTTTTTATTCTGAAATAATAAATAAAATATTAGTAAAATTCAGTATAGCTTGTTTTATCTAAAGTTATTTCAATTCAAACTTGATTTTGAACTCAATCAATTCTTCAACACAGTATAGCAAAGCATAGGAGCATGCATTTATCTAAAATCATATTAGCTGGTATTTCAAGGCTAATCCAAAATAAGAAAAAGAAATGATTACTTTATCTGGTAGACAATAGCCATGATCAATAGGAATGAGCTTTATCTGGCCATCTGCCTCCTTTTTGATCAATATATTCCCAGCATGCCTGTCTGCATTAGCCAATCTTATATCAAGTACAGCAATCTTATGCACCTCCTCCACTGGGAAAGCCGAGGGTCCATAGTCCTCACAATTACCATCATTACTAATGAACTTCTGCAGTGACCCAATCTTAACATGTTTTGAGGAGGAAGCAAACCCATTTGGGTGGTTAAATTCTTGGTGCAAGCACTGCACCATAACAGTAGGGGGAACACCAGAGAATCCTACAGCTTCACCTGACGCCAAACGCGGTCCACTCTTGGGATGATCCAATAAATAAGCTGCAACTTCCCTAAAGGCTCCTTCTCCAACCTTTGTCCCTCTTTTCAAACCTTCACCATTGGATGAATTCGGAAGACCTTTTGGGTTGTTCACAGCCATTGGTTCCTCATCCATGGGCTTGAAAACCGAAACATGCTCCTGGCCTGTTGAATCTTGCATGAAGTATGTCCCTCCAGTGCCCTCAGAGGACCTAACGGGGTGATTTCCTTTCTTCAAACCTTCAAATGTGGACTTTACCATGTCCCAAAGGAAAGGAAAAAAAATGATCTTAGGATTCACAATAATTGGCTCCAACCAGAAACCTACATCAGGTGGCACCTTTGCTATCTGAACATGTTTGTCCCTTTTATGTTTCACACTTTCACCTGGTGCCACCACCGAGAGATTCAAGTCCTTGTGAATTGGTGTGGTCCTAACCTTAACGGATTTCTTAATTATCAAATGAATCACATCATCACCACTCTTGCATATGTCATGGAAGAGACTATCGTCATCGAGCTTCTGATCATTACAGAAAAACTCTTGATCATCATCCTCAAGATCAATGAAACATTCCCCTTTGTTCTTTCTAATGCGTTGCTTCAGATACCCCACATTTCGGTGTCTGTCGATGTGGAACTCGAACTCCTTCCCAGAGACGGTCCTCACAACAATGAAGAGAAGATCAGAGAGCCGAAGAACCAAGTGAAGAACATTACCATCAGTGACACCATATTCCTTAATGAGGGTGCCATTGCGAGCTAGCTCTCTGCCACTGAAAACCAGCTTCTGCTTCTTCACCACGAAGCCTTTGCACTGTTGAATCCTCAGTTTCACCGAAGCGATGGAATCAGACTCCAACACACGCATTGGGGTCACAGCACCATCCACAGTGAGGTAAATCAAGATTGGTTCACCAGAACAATGTCCTGGTTGCCCTTCCCAGTTTACCTTCTCTTTGCAAACTGAACTCAAAGCAATTGACATCTTTCAAAGCCAATCACTTTTTTATCTTTCCTTTTTTTATATTTTTTTGGGGGGTTCGGAAATTCCTCACCTTACCTATTTGCTGCTTTACTTGAATTGGTATATCACAGGAACAAGGGTTAGAAATCCATAAAACAAGTAAGAACCAACAAGGTCTTTCAATTAACGAAGACCCAATGAAATATAATCTAATGGGACCCAAACAAAAACGAAAAAATAAATGTTTTTTGAGGTACCCAGAAGGGTATTGTGTGTTGGGAATGGATGATAGTAAATAAAATAAAAAAACCTCACGAAGGAATGGTGGAACGAAGAGAAGCGAGCGAGAGGGGACTCTTACCAAAAGGAAAGAACCAAAGAGAGAAGTGAGAGAAGGAAGAGCTTAAATTGCAGAGAGAGAGAAGGCGATGAAATGCGGAAGAATTGAGAGGAATGGGATTGTGGCATTTTCCGATAATAATGTAAGCGATCAGTTGTTATGTGTTATTACCACAACACACACACATACACACACCAGTGAGGGGCCGAATTTTTCTGGTCCGATAAACCAGTGATGGTGTATGGGAGAGGATTGTGAGATCAAAGATATTGTAGCCGTTGCCTTTTTATACACTTTTGACCCATCTCCTATAACGGGAACATAACCCTTCTTGCCTGCTTTTTTTTTTTTTTTTTTTATCAAGTTATTTCTTTTGTTTTTTAGTAATGGATGATTGGATATCCTTATACATAAATATTTTTTTTTTTTACATTTTTTTATCAAATCACATCACTTATTTTATCTATATTTTTCTCCTGTGTGTATATGTATCTTTATTTATTTTTATGTTTGTTTCAAACTAAACCATTGTCATAATGTGCGTTTGTTTTATGCTACATTTTTTTAAATTATATTAAAATACCAGTTGCCTTAATTATGTTAAATCTGATTTCAAGTTAAGAATTAATGTTCAAAATTAATTTTGAATTAAAATAATTTTAAGTAATTTTTACATTAAATGAAATATATATATATATATATATATAATTTTGTTAATCAATTACTTTAGAATATAAACTCTAAATATAAATTATGTTACTTTAAAAATATTTTTAATCAAAATTAATTTTATTTAAAATTAATTTGAATAATACTCATCCAAAATGTATATCTTGTTGAAAGAGAACTAAAAAAAAAGTTAAATGTCCTTTATCTTATTTATTTTATTTAAGATATTCTTTTAATTTTAAAGATAAAAAACCACTTTACTAAATGACTATTTAACTCTTGTTGTCAACCTTAACCGCGGTTTGTTTGGCTTCTTAACAGTGATACAAGTTAAGATTTTTTTCTCTAAATAATAAGTTAAGATTTTAATTACTCATCTTAATTCCCAGGATATGTGATAATTGTCTTACAATTCGCCCACATAGATTAAATTTGATTCTGATATAAAAACATTAAAAAAAAAGTTACAAAAGCTTTCTTTTTCATTTTTATATTTAAAGATATCTCATTTTAGTTATTATATATAATAATAAAATAAATTCAGAAATTAAATTAAAAATTTATTCTATATTTAAAAAATCAATTAGATTAAAACTTAGAAAGTGGAAACTGACAGTGTAGTACTTTTATGCATGTTTATATGTGACCGTTGCACGAACATTGCATTTGCAACGTGGGTAAACCATACAAATGTCAGAACTAAGAAACGATAGTGACACGTGTTTACGCAAATAAAGAAAAGTAAAATATAATTTTGATTACTCTGAAATTTTAAAAGTTTGGAGTAGTTTTATTTATAGGGAAAAAATTGTTCGTTTTTTATTTGTTATTTTGTATAATTTTGTTCTTTCAAGTAATTTAAATGATACTTTATAAGAAAGACTAAAAGAAGATTTAAAATGGAACTTTTAAAATTTTAGAAAGACAAAAAAATAATATTTTACCCTATAAATATTATTTATTTTTTAATATCATATGTTATGTGTGTTGAGATTTTGATGAGTATTTTGATTTTTAATAGTATAAAATTATAAATATTATGTTATTATTTTTAATATTGCTTAATAAACTATGTTAAAAATTAAAATAATACTATTTAATTATTAATAATTTAATTAAAATTAATTTATTGAACCTTGGATCAATATTTTTACCGATTCCATATTTGGTCCAATTTTAAAAACATGTATATCATTGAGTTGTATAACTTTATAAAGGAAGATATGTATAGATTTTTTTATTAAAATAAAAAATTATTTTCATCATATTTTATACATTTTTATTTTTATATTTATTTAATATTACATTTCTTTTAATTATTTGATGACATTTTGAGACAAGAGACTTAATTTAAATATACTTTTTAAAAATAAACCTGAATAATTAAAATTAGGGAAAGTAAAATAGCATGTTTGCTATAGTAGGGAAATTAAAAGGATAGACATAAGGGAACAAAAATCCTATTAAACCTCATTATCTTATGCTTCTCTTTTTCTATTTTAAAATAAGCAACAGTAAAATTAGTTTGAAGACTAATGATTTGACAGGGTTAATGCATATCCTCATTTGGTCAAGTGCCATTGCAATCAACGCTATCTATAAAGCGTCTTTAGCAAATTAATACCTTCAGATTCACAAAAGCACTAACCAAGGAAATAGATACTTTGCCTTATTTTGTCTCCACGAGCTAAATTTCCGATGCACTCATTTTTGTTTGCTTTTTGCTCCCTAAAGATCGTATTCATTGAATAATACTTTTAATTTATAAAATAAAGTATAGGTTTAGCTTTCGATATAAGCAAACCAATGTTTAGAAAATTCAGTAATGTCTATAGGAATATGGGATTTGGTGTCCCGTGACTTTGAGATCTGCATTATTACTGATAATGCAGTCTAGTAATGGGGAAAAGGTGAATGGATTTTATTTGCCCCAACATAATTCAACTTTTTAATTTATATTTATATGTTTTCCACTGTCATGACTCTTCTTCTCATGCTCCTTGGCCAAAATGTATTCCTCATGGCTCATATGTCAATTATCATTTTTAAACTTAGCCTAATGCGAACTCCCTTTATTGTTATGCCTCATATCTTAATAACTTTTTACTTTTTATTTTTTTTATTTTCAGGTAAAATGTAATATTATCCAGTGAAGCAACAAAGTTTATATCTGTTATGATCGATGTATTTTGATGAGTGCATATCCTATCCTTTACAGTACATTATAGTAATATTTGGAGTAGTAAAATTTTATTGATCAATCTTAATCTTAAATCATACATCTAACCACATTAGATTTATTTTCTATAATATCCATAAATATACCGATGCACCATTTTAATAATAAATTTTTATATAGAATTATGTAAATTAAATTAACTTTGCACAACATTTTTTATTTTATAAATATATTTCCTCATTAGACAAGATAACTAATTTTAAATAAAATTAGTATTTTTTTAAAAAAATTACCAAACAACTTTTAGTTTAAAAAAACTTTTAAAGTAAAAAAAAAAGTGAAATTAAACCAAGTTATTTTATACTGTTCACAATTAATTAATGAAAATAATAAGATACAAACCCGCGATGAAATTGAAGTTCAAATTTAAATTTAACCTTGAGCGAGCCATTTTGACTATGTCAATGAGAAGTTGAATAGAATCTGAAGTCCGAACCCTTTTCTTTCCATATGGTTGGGTACAATCAACATGAAAAGTAAATTTAGCATTTGACTTAATGATTTTTTTTATAATTGTCATACAAATTGATCCTCACATTCTCAATGTTAAACGCATTAGCTTCAAAAACTAAATTGATCAGTAGTTACAAAAAAGTTATATGTTAAAATTGTTTTTATAATGATAATTAAATTGGTTAGTGATACATATTTTAAGGACCAAACTATTATTATTATTTTTTGTAATGTTAAAAACCAATTTAGAGTGTGTTTAACTAGTCATTTTTATCAGTTTATAATTTACTTGACTAATTTAGTTATGTTGGTTTAATTAAAATGGAAATATTTGATAAGTGAGTTTCTATCATTAGTTTGTATTACTTTTTTTCTAGATGTTACTTGAAATAATATTTGAATTTCACTCCTATTATTGTTATTTTATATTTTTGGCCTCAATACTTTAATAAAGTCTCTAATTTATTTTTCATTTAATATTACAGTACTGTTTATTTTAATATTAAGTAATTTACATTAGTAGAGCATTAAGTAAATTTATATAAGTATGAATTTGGTATAAATAATTTGAAATTTTAATCCAATGATAGACTTTGAGAGAAAATTATGTAATAAATTTTTTGAGATAAAATTTTATAAGGAAATGCCTGGACCCGATCAAATTTGGGATGTTCGAAAAAAAGAATCTAATGAATGGATCTATGAACACATACATGAGTAGTTTTTGTGTACCAAAAACTAACAAAAGTGCCATTCCCATTGGTCCAGGTCCAACAGAGGGTTAGCTGGTAGCCCAGGATGCGAATATAGGGCACTTTCTAAACCTTTCTATTTGGACCTCTTTTTCTACCATATAAATTATAATTGCAATTTGCACATGCTTTTATATATATATACTATTCAATTTTAGAATTGATCATGTTATTTATTTTCTACACTTTCTGAAGGAATGATGATCTTCCTCGATCGTGATATTAGTTATGCTCCATTTTTTGCTTTTATGGAGCCAGTAATTTCAGGTAATGGGGCAAAGGCATTTGGTTAATATCTCTCGTCATCATAGGATTAATAAAAGATAGTGTTAGCAGTCACTCATGTATCCACGTGACAAAGAGGGCAAAATTTGAAAGACAACGAGGCTGAAATTACCAATAGGACCACTATGATAATGAACAATGGACAATATAAGCTCGCAGGAATTGTGTAAATGTTCTTCAATGGTTATCTCTTTTATTTGCGCAAAATATTAATTAATGCTGACACCGTTGAAATTGTCCTTCAATTCTAAGATGTTATCTTTCTCAGGGGATGTGCTGCTTCTGCTTGTACAGTCTTCAATGCCTGATGTTAGCTTGAAACTATGAAACTGTGTAGTAAGATCCCTGCAAGGCCCAGTAACTACTGTTAGTTCTAATTTCAAGATAGGTTGAAGCCTTGGGAGTTATACTTTTAATTAAGTCAAATAACATATATTCTGTGTAAGTTCAATACTAAGTTGGAATGCCAAACTAAAGTTTAAGTCTAGTGCTTCAATTAAAAATTAAAAATTATTCATCCATTGGGGCATCGGTTGGTTGCTGAAATATCGTTTTTTTTTTTCCTGTTAGGAGACAAAGGAAGGGACACATAACAGCGACAGGTGATTTCCATTCATAGTATACTCTCTTTAGCTTAGCTATATACAATAAGCGGTCGAATAATTAATTTGTTTTGTGGGGCAAGCTTTCGGTGTAATTAAGATTCTGTTTATTGGTAGGGACCTCAAGAGCTGTGGAAAAGAACTTGCACGTATAATTGTGTTTCTGCAACATATATATCATGCGAGGAAAGTTATATATGAAAGGAAAAGAGCATATTACTTCAAATAGGGAATTGTCATGTTCCTCAATAATAAGGATGGATTTCGAGCTACAAATTCTTGCCACTCCTCTGGATCAATCCTTCCGTCTCCTTTTGAGTCTGCTTCTTCAAAGGTCTGTGCAATGCAACAATAATAGAAAGGGGTAGATATTTAATCACAAAATCATAGCAGCCAGTTTTTTCATATGTTTTAATTAAGAGAATATAATTAATTAATCCCCAAAGAGTGGAGAGAAATTAGAGACAAGAAAAAGGAAATTACTGATACCTTATCAATTATGACCTCAATTATCTCATGAGACAGAACCAAATTCGACTCATTTAGTAGTGCCAGTATCATCTCTCTTACCTTCCATACATATTTTGAAAAGGGAGATGCTCATTAATACGATAATATTTTTGTAAAATCATGTACAAATGTAATTTCTGACAATAGCTTATTTTATATTTTAAGATTTCTGTAATTAATATTTTTTTTTTAAAAAAACACTGTTCTTATAGCTTAATTCGTGATATTTGTAAAAACGAGATTTGTATGTACCAAATAGCATTGTTCTTTTGATAAATATTAGATATATAACATTTATACAACATTATCTTTTGTATTTATCTCTCTACTCATCATTTATTACATTTTATGACATAATTATATTATGTGAAATTTGTGTCTATAATTCTCTCCTCTTAGATATATACAAATTTTACTAATTTAATTGCTATAAAAAGAGAGATAAATACTAAATTTCCAGATGATATAATCATGTGAAGATGTATTAGGGTAACGATAATTAACTTATGGTCGACCAAGTTCATATTGTTTACCTCGTGACGTTGAATAAAGCCTCTTTGACATATATCATAGAGTCGAAATGCAACTGCCACAAAAATAGACACCAAGGCTTCGATCAATACAAATAATGCAAATTAAGGCATGCAGAGCTACATGTACATGCACACTCTTGATCGAGTTGAGAGGAAAGCTTACAATCTGCTTTTTGTGTTTGTGGCGCTGCTGGGTGGAAGACGCTCAGAGCTTGAACGAACTCTCCAAATTCTATCACCCCATTATTTTTTGAGTCAAATAATTCGAAGACCTGATGTCAATATATTTAGACAACAGCAGAGAATTGTAAGATTAATTGTTGCACCGATCACATATCAATATCATCCTATTTTGTTACAATCACATTCACACGATGTTTTCTAAATTTCACAAGTTAAAATTGCTGACCCTGTCGGCAAAGAGGCTCCGTTTCTCGCTGCTTCCAAATAAGCCAAGCTGAAACTCTTCCTGCATAATATTATTCATGATATATAAGTCTTTGCCACAATGTTAACTAACTAACTAACTATATATATATAGTAAAAGAAAGGGCAAGTTAATTTGACTCAACCAGTAGTTTCTTGAAATTTCACACGCTATTTATTTATCTGCTTTTAACACGTACGGTGCACATGGTGTAATATGTTTTAACATGTACCATATATCCCCGAAAGAAGAGTTATTGTAGCTAGGCGTTAACAAGATGAAGATATATATATCGCGGGTGTGCAATTTCAAGAAGCCATATGGAGCGTCCGTGTAATTTGTCCTAAAAGTAATGGTGTTCTAGCTTGAACTTATGAGCTTAATTAATTACTTTGCTGATAACCCCGTCGTCGATGATGGAGCTGCTTAATTTCTTGAACAGATCATACAATGCTTCAATTTCAGAAAGATTAACTGGACGAATAAGAAATTGATTAAAAACTGAAGAGAAATGTTGGACCAGAATACAAACTCCAGGACTGAGGAAGGTAGAAAGAAGGCTTACAATAGGTTTGGGAAGCAAGAACTGCTGGATCTTTTTTATCGACTCGCTGTTTGGTGCAACAACACCCCATCAATTTTACTTCTTTGTGTTCCTACACTCTCTCTCTGGGCGAGGAGGACTTGATACATACATAGTTAACTAGTACCATCCATCCACCATCATACAGGAACAATCGGAATATTTTTCTATTAATAAAGAAAAAGTATAGGGACTAGTTTTTTTTTTTACTTATTCTTAAATTTGGTTAATTTGATTATTAATTTTAGTTACGTCATTCATATATGTCACTCACATTAACTATACCTTGACAGAGTTAACATAGATGTAATGAAAGAGATCATCAATCTTCATTAAATATCAAGGTAGAATGATTAACAGTTGCTTTTTTTATAAAAAGAAACTAACTAAGTAATACTTAAAGTATCGCGAGTCATACAAATTAGATAAATAACTATTTTTGTTTTTGAAAGCATAATATTGACAAATTTATTCAAAGATAAAAAAGTAAATTTTAATTTTAAAAATATAAAAAATAAGATAAAGTGTTAATTTTCTTTCGTTAATGTTAACAGAATAAAGTTAATAATAAGATAAATTTATCTTATTTTTTATACTTTTAAAATTAAATTTTATTTTTTTATCTTTTGAGAAATAAATTTATCAATGAAAAATAAAAATTACTATTTAACGTATACGAATTAGATGAATAACTTAGCCTAATAATTAAAAAGTCTCTCTAGGGCCAGCCAAAAAGTTACGATGCATTTAATGCACCATACATGCTTGTTGAAATTTTTTACTAACCTCCTTTTAGCTTTACAGCCTGCAACGCAAAATGCCTTGAAAATGTTTTACAGTGCATGCTTTTGTTGAAAAATAAAGTAATATTGTTCACATTACTTTTTCCTTTTATGAATAGAAGCCTAGAAGGCTTGTGGCAACTGGCAAATGAAGGAAAGCATGAATACAATTTATTCTTTTTTTAACTTTCTCAAAGTATTTTCTGTCAAAAAAAAATTCTCAAAGTATTTTTTTAATAAAGATATTACTTTCAAATAAATAATATTAAACAATTATATGTGGAATATGATAAAAAAATAAACTTATTGACCCGTCGAATTACATGACCAGTTATTATTAGGCTGCTTATTCAAACCACCGTCAATATTTTCTAAACAACAAATAGCAATGTGACTGGCTTAACATTTTTCGTTACAACTGTATTGAATTTTTTTCGCAACGAATAACAATGCTCATGAACTTATTGACCCCAGAAAGGAACCCGTCCAAATTCATTTTTGTCTTAATTTTATGTCTTTTCTCTTTTTCATGATCTTCACACATAGTGTTGGATAAATTCTTTGTAGAAAAAAGAGTACGCGTAAAAAAGTTATAGATGACTTTTTTTTTCATTCATAAAGGATTGCAATTTGGCATATCAATTACGACTTCATATATATCCTAATTAGTTTCCTTTAAATAATTGTGCCATCAAGGCGGATTAGAGTAGCATATTAAGGGGACCAACAAAAAGTAAAATTCATCAGGAGAATTCTATATCACCAATTTTTATATAAAATATTTATAATTTGATGTTTTAATACATTAAATTACATTAATAATCTATTAAAATATAAAATATATTTTTTTTAATTACATGTGATAAAAATAATTAATAATTGAGCTTATACTAATTTTTAACAAAAAATTTCAATTTATACCAACAAAATTAGTCAATAAAATATCATCTTTCATCTTATTAGAAAGTGTATTCTTATTACTAAAACATTAAATAAATATCATTGTCTCTTTTCAATATCTCAATTCAATGACTACATCGCCTACAATTATATATTTACTTAATTTGAAAATTATAATAATTTCCAATAAATCTAATGCTGACACTTATTTATTTATGACATTTGAAAAACAAAAACTTTCCCCATCCAAGAAATTAGGATTTAACAAAGTCAAACAAAAAATTATTTATGTAATAACAAAATTTTAATAAAATATAATATATATATATATATATATATATATAGATAAAATTACTATTGATTTATAATTTAAAAAATTTAGGAGATAAAATTGATTATATAATAACTAAAATTTGATAAATATAACATTGAGATAAGATTTTTTAAGAGAAATATCACTATTAATTTTATAATTAAAAAAGTTAAGAGATAAAACCAATTATACTATGATTTTAATTTAAGAAAATATAATATTCAGTTATAAATCAAATTTTATTAAATAAACAAATAATAACCTATTAATTTTTAATTAAAAAAAAAAAATCAGGCCCCCCCTCGGCCCAACGTCCGTCCGCCCCTGCCACCAAAGTGTACCAAAATTGTTTAAACGATTTACACAAATAACAAAGAGCATAAAAAGCTAAGGCAGTGTTTTTATTCAAATCAAACAACTTCTATTTCTCAAATATTTTTCTTTATTTCTTTCCTCACCTACTTACTTTCCCTTTCTCTATTTCTTCTCCCCTACCAAGCTCAAATTTGCAAGAGTAACACAGAATTTTGGTTGCTTTATTTGATAAAGTGGATACGTTTTTAAATTATATTATTGGTGGTTTTATTCTTTTCTGTCCAATATCTATTGTATTTATTGTTTTTAATTAATTTATTATTTTTTAATTTTTTTATCTCTTTCTTTTAACCACATTGTTCATTATTTTTTTTATTATTTTCCTATGTTTTTCTCTTAAAATATATACATTTTAAAAAATACACAAATACGTTCTTTGTTACTAATTATGTAAAAAATAAAACATAGGTATTAGAAAAAATAACAAAAAATGAAAACATGTTTTCCTTCTATTATAATTAAGATAATATAATTATGTAATCAGTTAGAACAAAAAAACTAAAAAGAATTAAGACAACTTGACATTTAAATGTAATCAGTTAGAACAAAAAAACTAAAAAGAATTAAGACAACTTGCCATAAATGTTTTACAAATGATATGTATGAGTTGTTGTAAATTTTTTATTACTTATCTTTGAATCTTATAGATAAAAAAAGATTGAAAAAAAATAAAGTTCATATGTGTATAAAATTAGTTTAGGAGGCTTTTTTCATGAAAGACTTTTTTAGTTCCACGAATATTATTCTTGAGAATAAAACATAAGAATGTTACTCATAGGTATTTAATAAAAAAATATGTTTGGTTATCTACATAATTAGTTGAAAAATATTTTTATATTCCCAAAAATAATTAAGCCATATTTTTGGTTCTTTTCTTCTCGGAATGCATATTATAATTACAAAAAATATATTTATTATGTTAAAGATATTTTCTCCCTAATACAAATAATTCTATTATAAGAACAACAAATAACAAGCAAATTATACTCAAAATGCTATATATCTTACGTTTTCATGACAAAACTCCCCTCATTACTCTTTTACTATTCATTAGAATATGACCTAATATATATATATATATATATATATATATATATATATATATATATATATATATATCACATCAAACACGAACAATGAAAAATTGGAAAGAAAAAACAATAAATTGTTGTGGATAAAATTCATGAGATTGACGGTAAATAAAAGTTAGCACATGAACAAAAATTTTGAGAATGACAAAAATTAAAGAAAGAATGGATCATTAAGAGAAAAGTGTAATAGTGGGTAGGAAGAAAATATATGTGTAATTTTACTCACGAATGGAGTTTTTGTTCCATGAGAAAATAAATATTTTTTACTTTCTACAGAATTAAATATTGACTAAAAGTGGGATTATTGCTTACCCAGGTAAAAGATATACTTAAAATTAATTAATTTATTATTTCATACAAATGTGGAATTATTTTTCTCCTCTTATATTTTCGGGACTAAAGAACCTACCCATGAAAATTTGAAAATATTAAAAGAAGAAGGGGGTGTAGAATGACTTTTGAAGGGTGGAGGAAGACAAAGCCTAAGGCCTAATACATTGGACTATCTTTTGGGCCTACACTGAAGTCTCACTTCTAGTCGTTAATGGCACAATAATAATAATAATAAATGATCAAATTAATTCTTAAAAATATGATGCATGGATAAATTAATTCCTAAAAAGTAAAAAGAAATATAAATTTAGTTTCTAAATATAAAAAAATATGACCGTTAAATTTGTGAATCAATTTATATTTTTTGTCATTAAATTATAATATTTAATAATAATTTATATTTTTTAAGAATCAATTTAATATTGTAAAATTTAAAAATTAATTTGTTATTAAAATATCTACAAGATTAATTATTAATTTTTTTTACACTTAACAGAGATTAAATTTAAATTTGACCTCTTTAATCTTTAATAGACCAATCTTAGGAACAATTTATGGGCGCTTTAGCTTAAGATGAATTTGATTATTTACTTAAAAAGAAAAAGAAAAAAAGAATGTCCGAGAGGCTGAGAGCACGTGATGTTAAAGACGTCGACAACGTATTCTGCTTTTCAAGTTCCAACGCGAAACGTCTCTCTCTCGGAGGCAGATCGGATGAATTGAACCCAAATACCGTGGTTTCTCTTCACCGATTCCATTTACAGTTACAGGCAATGGATTATTAAACAGCACTCTCTCTAGTCTCTATTAGCTTGTGCATCTTTCTCCTCCCAATAGAATTGTGATAAGATTCGTTTCTCTAATTGACGCAAACTTCACAGTGAATTAGTGTTTGGTTTCGAGTTAGCTTCGCAATGGAGGCGGATTTCGTCACGAATGATATGCTCACACTCACGCAGGACGCTTTTTATGCCAACGATAATGTAAGCTCATCGCTCTCTTCTGCATAGTTTCGACCTTATGAAATGAAATGCTGCTTAAACCCTCGCTTACGCCTTTTTTTTTTGTTGCAGCTTTGATTATTTCATGCCACCTTATTATAATTTTAATTTCACTTATGGTATATATGTTTCACCTGAACTGAACACTCAGTAGTTTCTTAATTACAGGATGATGCAGCTGTTGAAGGGGAAAGATGTGGAATATGTATGGATATGGTTATTGACAGGGGACTTCTGGATTGCTGTCAGCACTGGTATCTATTTTCTTTCTTACTTCTTAAAGGCTTGTTTTCACTTCTCTCTTTTAAATTGTCATCATCTCGATCTCGTTGGTTGGGTAGTGCTAATTTGTTTTAGGGGGGTTGCCGTCATGCCTGTAGGAGAGAGCCTCTATTAGTTTGCGCAATGATTTTGTTATGTTAAATTTTCATTCTTTAAATGTTGATTCTTTTTTCTTCATTTTCAGTATGTATGTTGAATTATGAATCTGAAATTTTGGCTCGTTACATTTATTTCACAGGTTCTGCTTTGTATGCATTGACAACTGGGCTACCATCACTAATCTTTGCCCACTTTGCCAGAATGAGTTTCAGTTAATCACTTGTGTTCCAGTGAGTGATATATAAAATTGCAGAATGTTGCTTTATCTTCATTGCTTTAGTATAACTCTTCAGGTTACAATTGAATTTGCTCACTTTATTAATTCTGTTTTAGACCATTTACTTTGTTGTTTTGATTAATATTATTATGATTTTTTTTTTGTTTCTAATGCATCTAATACCTTGAAAATACTATTAAAATTTGGTGCTTGGCTAAACATGTGAAACTCATGATTGTGAAGGTATATGATACCATTGGAAACAATAAAGTTGAAGATGATTCATTCTTCAGGTAACTTTTCCTCCATTACATTACGTGTGCATGATTGACAGCCTTATTTTCATTGTTTGTTTATATCCACATACATTTAAGCTTAGGATTTTCAGAATTGGTGTTTGAGTTGAAAATCATTAATTTTGCATAATTCTAGCCGTCCATCACTATGACTGAATTTTAAGTAAATACTTCACAGTTTCATTACTCAATTTTGAATAAATATTTTACAGTTTGGTCATGTTTCTGCTGTAATAAAATTTATATAATCTTAACTGTTTTCCTTCATGATTGCAGAGATGATGACTGGTCCATTGAAGAGAAGAATAACACACTGTCATTTCCCTCTTACTACATTGATGAAAATGTAATTTTTTTTCATATAATATAATTTTAGAATTTCAGGCAAAAAATCTCAACTCAGTATTTCTTGTATTTTTGCATGAGCATATATCCTCTATGCAAATATCTTTTGATTCTTATCATAAGTTGATTCTCCAACACAGTCAATACATTTATAAATTCCCCAACATTTTTAAATAACGAAAATCCTTGCAGAGAATCTGTTCATGGACTAATATAATTTTCAACATTCTTATCATTTTGAAAATTTAATGCATAACACTAATCCTTATGTATTTCATCATTTTGTAGGCAGTTATTTGCTTGGATGGTGATGGCTGCAAGGTTCGTAATGGTTTGGCTACTATTGAAGGAGATTCTGATCTCGACACATCAATAGCATGTGATTCATGTGACATATGGTAAACTTAAATCAACGGATTAGGTTAATGGGTTTCAGATATATTGTTTGAAATGAAATTTTTGTTTAAGATGTCATTGACTAAAATTTCAGTAGGTTCTTATTATCTTTTATGACTAGGATGTTGGGGTTGGATTGGTCAGCTCTGTGTAATTGAATGTTCGCCTAGGCTTAGACCTCATCTGTAAGGGACATTTGGCAGAAAAAAATTATTTCTTAACTTGTCAAAGTATTTGTGATAAGTTCATAACAAGCACTGTTAGAGGCATAGTTAAGTCTAATATTGACAGGTATCATGCCTTCTGTGTGGGATTTGATACTGAAGGTACATCGGACAGTACATGGTTATGCCCCAGGTAAATTGACTTTACTGGTCATTCTGTTGGGTATTTTTGTTCTTCTAATTGCTTTTTCTTTTCCTTTTACCTTAAAGCTCGATCTGGTTTGTATTTGTTAACATGCACAGTACATATTGGCTACTATATTATAAATAATAATATGGAGTTTGATAAGTTCTAGCTGCTAATTTAAAGTCTAGGGTTCCCTACGATAGAAAACATGGTCAGATAATTATAATCTAAACAAAAATTAGAAATTATTTTCGATGTAATTAACCATGAAAAGAATGTGTTTTATCCAATAACAAAATAGAACTAACTAGCAAAGGGGTGTCTTTAACAAAACCCCTAGGTAAGCTTCCATCACATGAATTATAAAATCGTTTGCTGACAATTTGATATATTTTTCCATCCTTTAGTATTCTAATTCAGGGTTTTGTTTTAGATGTGTTGTTGATGAAGTTTCTAAAGGAACATCCAATTCAGTAGAGAGGACAACCGTGGAATGTAATGCAGATAATCATAATAGTAATAGTGACTGCCATGCTGAGGATTCCTTTTCAGGAAAAGTTTCTGTGTCTGTTGCTGATACAGGAGAGACGGCTGTTGTTGTTTCGATGGTTGACCAAACAAAATGGGTTCCATCAACAAGTGAGAAAAGCCTATTGCCTTTTGAAGTTGGTGAGGACCCAATGACTGAATCATGTATTTTAATGTCCGTCACAAGTGATCAGCAAAGTGGGGAAGTGAAGACAGAGACAAATACATTACCAGTCATGGAGGAAGAACTGGAACTGTCTTTGTCAAACAACATATCCTGTAGCGTAACTTCTAAATCCTCAGTGCATAATGATTTAAAGAAAAATGTCAGTGGAGCAAGGGATGAACCAAGTGGCTTTGATGGAACCAAGTTATTTGACAAGTCCCTTACCAAAACTAGTCCATCCAGAATTGAATCCGAAATGGGTCTTCAACTTGGTTTGTCAGTAGGCTCTTTCTTATCTGGTAAATTATATTTTATATCACTAGCTTTTTGCCAGCATGAAAAGCATATCATAAATCAATTTTTTGTGCTCTTCTTCTGTAAGCTAGACTGACTGTCGTAATCTTAACGTGCTTATAGTTGGTAATGCAGACAAGAATGAAACAAGAGATCAAGCAACTGATGTCCTGTACTCGAGTTCAGAAGAATGTTTTTTGAAAGGTGCTCCACCATTCTTAGAACGTTATTCCTCTTGCTTTCTTTATTTTAGTCCACACTTGGACTGCGGGAAACCACTGATGATATTGACAGCTTCAAAGCATTTAAGCCAGTTTTTAAACCTTATAATGTTGATAATAAAATTATCTCAGGAGATGAAATCGAAGCCAATGCTTGTAAGGACAGTGCCAAAGTGGCTGGTGGAAAGAGAAAGCATGCTGATTACTGGTAAGAAATAATGTAAATTTGTATCATTAAATTTTTTTTAATCAGCAAAAATAATATTGTATTATATATTAATCAGTACAAGTTGTACTGTGGAGTTTACACATTGGCCAGTTTGAGTAGGACTATGGTATCCTAATACATAGACAAAGTATATAACATGAATTAAGAAACCATAATTCTGACATTATACTTATCCCACAGCTACCCCCACTTGTAGAATTATCCCACCCTAATCACATAAATGCCTCCCTCATGTTGCTGGACCAGTGGTGAAATGGCATGTCAAAACCTTTATCCTGATTTTTTAGCCAAGTCCAGCATAGAAAGATAGCATCCTCCAACAGCTTACTATCATTAAAACTTTCCTCTTCAAAAACAATCTTATTTCGATGCTGCCAAATACTCCAAGTCAAGGAGATCCTCCTCAATTTCCATTTTTGAAAACTGCTGCCATTTTCTTTCCCAACCACATGCTGGAGGAAGTGCATTCTCGGGTTCTACGGAAATGGTGCTGAATTGTTTGTCCACGATGTTGATTCCCACCAAAGCGACATAATTTTGCTGCAACTAAAGAAGAGATGTGCTGCATCCTCTTCTTTATATGTGCAGGATGGATATGTGAGATCATTTATTTCCACATTTCTCTTGCACAGGTTGATTTTAGTTGGTAATTTGTCCCTTATTAGTCTCCACGCGAAGAAAGAGACTTTACTAGGGACCTTGACCTTCCACAACTCTGTAAAAGCATCATCCTGATTTTCATCAGTTTGGTCTGACATAAGCATCTTGTACCCATTCCCGACTGTGTATACACCCGATGCATCTTCCTTCCAAATCCACTTGTCTTCTCGATCCGAGTGAATGCTAATGCCTTCTAAATCTTCTAAGAACCTCACAGCCATATCCATCTCGCCATCAAAGAGTTCTCGTCTCCATTTGAAGTCTCATTCCCATTCTACATCTGTGAACTTGTCCATTTTCTGTATGACATGATTTTGCTGCTTAGATATGGAGAAAAGTATAGGGTATTTCCGCTTAAGTGATACTCCATCCTCCCAGAATTTAGCCTTTGTTCCACACCCCACTTTTCATTTTATCCCTTAATCTAAGCAGCTGCCATCTACGCCGGCAGAAGCTATGCTATTTATATCCTTCCACCATGCTGATATTCTACTGCCCCTTCTTTCCCCCTCCAAATTCCACCAATCACCATATTTTGAAGTAAGTATTCTAGCCCACAATTCTCCTTGATTATGGAAAAGGTTCCACTTCCACTTTTCGAGGAGAGCATAATTAAACTTCCTAAGGTCCCTAATTCCAATTCCTCCTTTCTCCTTTGATAGACACACCGACTCTTACTTTACCCATGCTATCTTCTTCTGCTCCATACCTCCACCCCACAGAAAATGCCTCTGTATCCATACCAGTTTGTCCAGAATTTTGTTTGGAGCCTTGAAAAAAGAGAATAAATGTATAGGAATAGAATCTAGAACAAACTTTATGAGTGTTACCCTTCCCCCAAATGATAGTAGTTTTTGTTTCCATTTCGCCAATTTTCTCTCACATTTCTTGACGATAGGATCCCAAATGTCGAAACACCTTGGGTTTGCCCCAATTGGGATACCCAAATATAGAAAAGGTATGGCCAATAGCCTGTAATTTAAGTACCTAGCAGCAGCCACCTTCCAACTCTCCGAAATCCCAATTGCCCCAAAACTATTCTTTGAGAAATTAATTTTGAGGCCTGAGACTAGTTCAAAACTTCTCAAAATCACCTTAATCGCTTTAACATATTCCATGGATGCTTTCCCAAAAAAGAGTGTATCATCCGCATACTGTAATATGTTAACTTTCACCTCGTTTCTGCCCACAAGGAAACCTTGAAACAAGTTTTTCTCCATTGCTTCTCTCACCAATCCATTTAGTCCCTCCACAACAACATTAAATAAAAATGGAGCTAGTGGACCGTCCCCTTGTCTTAGACCTCTTTGGGGGGTGAACTCAGACGTAGGGCTACTATTACTCAGTATGGATATAGAAGCGGATTTTAGGCAGCCCTCAATCCATGATATCCAATTTTCACAAAACCCCATCCTCCTCAACATATACAACAGGAATTCCCAAGATACTGAATCATAAGCCTTTTCGTAATCTACTTTGAAGACCAAGCACGGCTTGTTCCTTGTTTTTGCTTTATGGATTACTTCATTTGCAATGAGGGTGCTCTGTAGCAAATGTCGGCCTGCTATAAATGCTGATTGTGTCTCATCTATTAGTATTGGCAGCACCTCCTTCATCCTCCTTGCTAACACCTTGCCCATCTTCTGTATGACACAATTTTGTATCATATTAAATGAGTAGTTTTCCATGGTCATTGTGTTGGAGAGAGAGAGGATGTAAAATTGCTGTGGGATGAAGCGCACTTTGCTTTACGCGTCTTATACTTTTAACACATGACTCCAACATGGACACTAGACCCAACACTAACACAGATGCTCTAACATGGCTAATGTAAAAAATATAGGATTGTGGGACACTTCTATAGAACACATACATATGAGGAACATAAAAGATCTAAAATAGTAACTAATATTTGTATATTCTTGTATACACAGCTTTCTATTATAACGAGCCTCACAAAAACATACTAAGAGACATTATTTTTTAATATTTTATATCACATTTTAAAGTGACTTTTTCTTAATGTTAAAAACTATAAATATGTTTTATAATACTAGTTTCCTTAAAATGTCTATCCATATGGAGATGGAGGTGTTGACTTGACTGTCTCAGTCATATAGTATGTTTGGGTCAATAATTTTTTTAAGTGAACATTGAATGAGTAGTGTCTGAAATGTGCCATACTGGTGTTGGTGTGGGAATTAACGTGTCTAACACTCTAACACCTCAAGAAAGGGGAGTGTCTCTACTGCATTGGATATACTAGAAGGATAGAATTAAGGGTATGCAAATGTTTAATTGTCAATCTATCACCCTGCAATCAACTTCCTAATTAATAGGAATCGGTTACCCAGGATCAAGCTCCCCAATTAGTCATCCCTTGATTTTAGGAGTCAGTGCTTCCTTAATCCATAATACTTTCCTTAATACTTGCCTATTTTCTTAACAGTTACCAATATCAATTACTTCCGTTAAATGGACCAAGCCTAACTCAACCGTAAAAGTTAGAGGAGAGGGTTGCTCAAGTCTTATAAGAACTACTTAGATTATATTCCTAGCTAATGGGGGACTTCTTAAACAAAATAGGTAGAAAGTCGTATATTATTCTAAAGCCTGTGAGATATAGTTGTAATGTATAGGGCTGCTTTTTGCATGGTGTTCACTTTTGGAAGTATATGGTTGTTGGCATAAAATATCATCATGAGAGTGATGCTGCTGGTTGCAAAGACAAGATAATGAATCAGAGCACTTTGAATATTGATGACTCATAATTAAACAGAAAGAAATAGGAGCTGGTGCCTAGATATTCTTGATACTCTTGTGTGCTATTAAAACTGCGTTAATTGTCTGTGATATTTAAATGCATATTCTGTTGAAATAAATGTGTTAATTGTTATTTGTTTTATGTTCATCACATGAGGAATTCAAAATTTGACTTTCTTTTCTTTGTTCTTTTTCCCTGATTTTCGTCCTTGACTTCACAGTAATGAGCAAGTTTATATAAAGGATGATGATGGAAATGTCAAGCCTGAACTTCTGGATGGAGATGACAAGTCTGAACTTCCGGATGAAGTTGCACAAAAGAAAATTAGAGCTACTGGTAGTCAAATGACCAGTAGTAATGACTCAGCTGGTGCTCATCTTTTAGAAAATGCTCAGAAATGCCCTGCTTTAAAGCAGTCTCCAACAAATTCGATTGTCAAATCAGATATAATGAATATAGTTAAAGGGACAAACCGGAGGCACTCCAAGGAACGTACTGACACTAATGCTTGTGACAAGTTATCTGAAAACAAAGGAAATATGGCTGGGTTGAGGGTTAAAAAGATCATGAAGAGGGTCTCTGATGATGGAGAATCATCTTTGGTAGTTCAAAATCTAAGGAAAGAAATTAGAGAAGCTGTCCGTAACAAGTCCTCTATAAACTTTGAGGATAACCATTTTGATCCCAAACTTCTTGAAGCATTTAGGGCTGCTATAACAGGGCCTAAAACTGAACTTGTAAACAAGTTATCCCCTGCAGCTATAAAGGCAAAGAAATCAATGTTGCAGAAAGGAAAAGTGCGTGAAAATCTAACAAAGAAAATTTTTGGGACATCCAATGGAAGAAGAAAGCGTGCATGGGATAGGGACTGTGAAATTGAGTTTTGGAAATATCGTTGCATGAGAGCTACAAAGCCTGAAAAGATTGAAACTTTAAAATCAGTTCTTGATCTACTGGGAAAAGGTTCAAACAATCCAGAATCAAAGCAGGCTTCTGAATGTCAGGCCAAGAATCCTATTCTTTCCAGGTTGTATTTAGCAGATACATCTGTTTTCCCCCGGAAAAAAGATGTCAAACCACTCTCTGTGCTTAAAACCATTGCTAACTCGGAGCAAACTAAACATAGCCCGTCAGAAAAAGTACCAAATCTATCGGTTGATAACAATACTATTAAAGCAACTGATATAAATAATCTTTTATCAAAGAACAGTGTTTGTTCATCTGAAAAAAAAGTAGATAAGAAGCTTGTACGTGGTCCAGTTGGTGATAATTCAACTTCTGGTAAAGTACGTTCAGACAATCACTCAGAAAGGACATCAGTTTCATCAGCTGGTGCCAAAACTAGCACAAAAGAGTTAGACCTTAAATCTGGTTGTATGAAGAGTGATAAAAGAAAATGGGCCTTGGAAGTTCTTGCGAGGAAAACAGCTGCCACAAGTGGGAACACAGCAAATGGAAATCAGGAAGACAATGCAGTTTTTAAAGGAAACTATCCTGTTCTTGTATGTAAATGATCTGATTAGTTTTCTATGCAATTGTTTATTTTACCTTTTATGTTGTGAGAAATTGTATATGGCTGTTCACTGTTACTTCTTTCTGTTATTGTGAGTAGGCCCAATTGCCAATTGATATGAGACCAGTATTGGCACCTTGTCACCACAATAAAATTCCTATATCAGTGAGGCAGGTATGCTGTACCTTTCATTTCCTCCATTTTATGTTTCACATGTTAGACTAGAGAAGAAAGCTTGAGATGAAAAAAGCAATGCACCAGTTTTTTTGTACTCTGGTGCATTTTTAAAGAAGGCACCAATAGATGGCAATTCACAATGACATTGAGTTTGAGAAAATAAGATCATCAGTTTGGCATTTAGTTATCTTCTGTTTTCAAATGTTTAACACACATCTGATTGCCACTGGTTTCCCATCCCTCTCCTTTATCCCGGTTCCATCGTTGTTTATATCACCTGATGAGTGATATGACCTGAAGTTTCCCTCCAGAAAAAAGTGATAGAATCTTAAATCTTTTTGAATAGTTATTCTTCCATAGATAAAAGTCACGGATTGACTGGTTGCCAGATTTCAGGGTTGGGATTAAAACTGGTGGACACATTTAGAATTATTTAATTTTGTTCCTCATTTGGCATGTTACTGGAGTTGAATCACATTTAAGTAATGGGCATGACTATTTCCAAAAGATCAAGTTACTGATCAGACAGATAGAGCGCAACATTCATGCAAGTTGCTTTATTTATGTATACAGTTCTGTTGGTTACTTTTGTGCAGACACAGCTTTACCGCCTGACAGAGCGCATATTGAGGAACACAAATCTGGCTGTGATTCGCAGAACTGCAGATACAGAATTAGCTGTTGCAGATGCAATTAATATTGAAAAGGAAGTTGCTGACAGATCAAACAGCAAGCTTGTGTATTTGAACCTTTGTTCACAAGAGCTCTTGCATCACACAAATAACACAAAAACCAATGTAGCCACAGACACAAGTCCACCAGCCTCTTCATCAATGCTTACTGATCAACAATCGGAACTTAATACTGATGATCTTTCAACTGACCCTGAAGTTGAAACAGCCTTGAAAAATGCCGGTCTGTTGTCTGATTCCCCACCTAGCAGTCCACACGAGAACAGAGAAACATGTAATGGTGATATGTCAGGGCCTGATAATATACTTGAACCAGATTCTCATCCTGATCTGGATATTTATGGTGATTTTGAGTATGATTTGGAAGATGAAGATTATATTGGTGCAAGTGTTACAAAGGTCTCATTTCCAAAACAAGAGCAAAATGAGTCAAAAGTGAAACTTGTTTTCTCCACCATGAACTTGAAAAAGTCAGATATCGCTTTGGATTGTGCAGACTGTGAGGGGTCTGAAAGAAATGAAGTGCCAGGAGATGCATCCTTCTCACCAAATTTTCAAGATGATGCAGTCCTTAGGGACAGGGCTTCTACAATTGATGCGGAGACGGGCCAGCCTTCTGTTTCTTCTGTGCTCCTATCCTGTGAGGGTGCTGTTGAGCCACCTGACTCAGAATTTGAAGAATTATATGGCCCAGACAAAGAACCACTTATAAAAAAAAATCCAGTTGGTGAATCAAGATCATTACATGGAGATGGCAAGACAGAAACTCTAAGCGTGGCCAATGACTGCCATAATGACGAAAAACATGTCTTGGACAATGCAGTAAATGCTTCGGAACTTGGAAATGAGAATCTCACAGAAAAAGTATCTGAGGCTGGTGAAAATTTCCAAAGAAAGAAAGAGAAATCCGATGTCACTGCTAAGCAGACTGACTCTGTAAATCATATAATTAAAAAGGTATTGCAAAATTAATTTTCCCATGTATCCTATTTTCTTTATTTTTTATTTTTTTTTAAATGCAGTGGCTTGTACTATCATTTTTATTTTCTTCCATTTCTATATTTTCCTTTATAATTCTCATATTTCCATAATAATGCCGGAGTTTGAACAGGTAGAAGCTTACATCAAGGAGCACATCAGACCGCTGTGCAAGAGTGGTGTAATCACAGCTGACCAATACAGGTGGGCGGTTGCAAAAACGACCGAGAAGGTTATGAAATATCATTCCAGATCAAAGAGTGCTAATTTTCTCATAAAGGAAGGCGAGAAAGTAAAGAAACTTGCAGAGCAGTATGTTGAAGCTGCCCAACAGAACAGAAAAAATTGATTCATATGGTATCATTTCATACTCGACAAGTTTTCTTTAGTTATTGCCCGTTACCCGCCTTTGTTTTATTATGGTGCTATACTTGCTTATTAAGAAACTTCCATATTGGGCAGCTGTGGATATATTAGATTTAGTCTCACCTCGTCATTTATATGTGAATTGAGCACACAATGGGGATTTATTGTCGGGCATTTCCAAATTTGATTTTGAGTGAAATTAATTTTTATAAAATTGATTTCGAAGTGAATTGATTTTGAAAATTTATTTTAAAATAAAGTTAGTTATAAAATTTAGTATAAATTGTTTATTTAATACAAAAGTTATATAAAGTTGTTTTAATTTAACTCAATCAATTCCTCAACTTAGGATCCCTGGTTTAGCTCAATTAATTGAGTAAGGGGCGTGAATGTTGTAAATTTTCTAACACAGTATTCAATTCCCACGGATAAAAAAAATCCTCTAACTTAAGATGAATATTTACTTAAAATCACACTAGCCGGTATTTCAACCTAATTTTGAATGGTCTAACGTATTCAAACATTCAGAACTGAGAGAACCCGAGTCACAGGGAAAATTTACAAATTTTCATGTGATTGGTCAAATGAAATTGTTTAATTGCTAATTGGGAATTTGGTTCCACTCCAATCCATTGTATTATTTGCTTCTGCTCCATTTACGTACATAGCAGCGACTTATTTATATCCCGGGAAAAAACTTCTATTTGGCAAAATTGTTGGGAAAGAATTAAAAAAGTTTTTTTTATCTAAGGTAAATAGGTTTTTCGTGATAAAGAAATATAAATAAATTTTGTTAGATTATTGTTTAGCTAATTTTTGCTCTTTTTTTTAGTCTCCTAACAGTTTATTGTTTTTAATATAATAGTCAGTTATTACAAAAAAATAAAATCCATTAATATATATCAATTTTATCTTTAATAAGTGATGCTTTTAACTTTTAACTAAGTTAAAGGAAAAATAGTTTATCTTAACTTCATTTTTCACTTATTGAGTTATAGTTAATTATGAAAACATTTTTTCACCTCTAATATAAATACATAAATTTATACTACATTCTGGATTTTAGTGGACCCTGAGTGAGGTTCTTTGATTTGGAACTCTTACAATTATCATATATGTGTAGGTTTTAAGCAATAAAATAACAATACTTTTTTAATTATTTAATCTATGCTCGCAAACTTTACTAAAATGCGGGCAATGTTTTAAGTATAAAAAATATATAACGTATATCTTTTTCAATTATTTTAATTTTAATCTGTACAGATCAAAGCTTACCAATGATTCAACTTCAAACAAACTATTAAAATGAACAATCAGAGTATCACCCAGAAACAGAAAGCACAAGCGGGAAGACAGTGATCCGAATGAAAAGGTAAAAGGATTCAAGGCGAAATGGAGGAAGAACAAAGCAACCAAAGAAGATAAGAATGGTGTGCCTTTTAATCAGTTGAGCTGCAATTTCTTGTTGTATAACACTATATTTTTGGATTCGCGTCAGCTACCAATCATTTTCAAACATGCATGAAGACTAGAGAAGTAAGAAAGTTTTCTTATCCTTCGTATCTGAAGTTGAGACTATTTTTGTTTACATTAGAGACTGGAGATGCTCAACCCAAAAGGATGAATTTAGAATGGGTATGGTGAGATTTGTGGCTTTTATTTCTTCAATTTTAACAAGTTAAAATAGTTTATATTTCTGTTTTAAGTTAGTGAAATTGTTGATATTTTAAATTTTAAATACTGACATGTTTCCTCATGTTTCACATATCCTCACCCGATGCATTTTGAGAATAAAATTATGGCAAATGCTAGTAGGACACGGTTAAGGAAGTAAAAAGAGAAAAAAAAATCAAAATATATTTCTTTATAATTTTTAAATGTACTTTTATATGATTTCCAATGAAAAAATTTCTCAATTTAATGGTTGGGTCTCTGTTAGTGAGATGCTCAACTTACATTGTTGGAAATAATTCTTTTATAGCTTTTGAAACGTACTTTGAGAGGGACGGGGACACGTTACCAAATATAGACTTAGATAGTGTTTGAATAAAGGATTTCCAAATTTTAAGTGATTTAAAATGCATGAAAACTTACACTTTAACTAAATTATTTTTTTAGAATATTATGTTTGGATAAAACAATTCAACAAAAAATTATTTCAAATTGTTTTTTAATATAGATAAAGTATAATTTATATCACATGCAATTTTTATTTTATGTATTATTTGAAATTCCTTGCTTTAGAATTTTTTAATTATTTCCATTATTTTAAAAATTCTTTTGATATTCAAACAATCATTTTGATGTATGATATTTTAATTTTACGTAAAAAATAATTTTCTCTCCAAAATTTCCATCCAAACATGTCATTAAGTTCTTTAGAAAATATAATTTTTAAGCAATTATATATTAATAATAACATTCATTTACTTAAGTAATAATATTTTTTGTGTTTGTTTTGAAACAACACATCTAATTGAAAATGGTTTTCAACGAGAAATGAGTACCACAAATAATGGAGCTCCTAAACAAACGTAAAACTTGAATCATTAAAAAAAACAGAAGAAAAGTAATGTAGCATTAATTTATTAAAAAGAGAAATAGCTAAAATAACCTTATACTACTTTATATATTTATTGAACAGAAATAGAGAGAATTAATAAAATAAGTGATGATGAGCTTTTCTTCATACAACCCAGTTGTAGACGTTGAAGCTATATATTAATTCCATGCAATGCAAGATCCAATCCATCAAGACAATGAAGAACATCTTTCCGTGGGTGGGAGCAATCATGGCATACCATAGCCGTTGATTTGATTCATGTAACATTAATGGAAAATTAAATTTTTTTAAATAATGATTTATTATTGTTCTAATTATTATCTTTTATATATTTATTAAATAAATTTAGAAAAAACTAAAAAAATAAAAGATAATGTAGTATTAATTTTTAAATAAAAAATTATATTTTAAAATAATTTATTGCTTTTATTTTCTACGGATTAAATTTAACTTAACGATTATTTTAAAAAATGTAGAGTCAAATTTATCAATAATCTAATACTATTTATTAATAGTTTATGCAAAAATATTAAAATATTTTTGAAATCAGATTCATTCACATATTGAACAAAAAAAAACACAGTTAATTATTATTTTTTGCTTCATAATTAATTATTAATTATTACATATAAATATGATCTAATAAAAATTGTATTGAATTTAATTTATTATATTTACTGCCAAATTCAATTTGTAACCGATGAAGTCATGTTTAAGAAAACCAATTTATTAGAAATTAACTAAATGGTTTTTGTTGTTTATAGAAATTTATTGCATTGTTCAGTTACTTTTTTAAAAATTTATCAAGGATTTTTTTATTATTGGTATATGATTTAGTTACCTTGTTTATAAATATCAAGTTAATGTTTTATATGAACAAATGATATATCACAATTTTTTAAATAAATATATTAAAATATATAGTAAAAGATATATTTTTTCTATTTGTTCCATAAAGAAAAATTCATTTAGTGCACTTTTTTTTCTTATATATATTTTTTGACTAACTTTTTTATCTGCTCATTATTTTTTTTCTTGATTTAATACTTTCTCTTTCTCATTTTGAACTTATAATTTAGTATACGTTGACTTACAATTAGCCCATGTCACTTTTTGTGTATGTTATAAGAAATATCTTACATGAATGCATTACCCAATGAATTTAGGAAGAGATGATAGATAATATTAAGAACAATATATTACTTTGACATCACTTAACAAGTAATTAAGAAGTCATAGTTTTTTAACTTTTCCCCTCTTTGATAGATGATTATTTTTTATTGTCTTTGTAAAGCTGATTGTATTATTTTTAGGTCTAATCAATTCTCTTATTTTGTTACAAATTGAATCATCGTTGTGTCTTTGTTCCCTCTTACATATTTTCCACTGATTTTTTCATTTTTTAACTATTTTATTTTCTTGGTTTAGCATTTTCTTTCTCCTTCTCTGCTCTTGTAGTTTGAGAAAAATGGAATCTAACAGTGAAACTTTATCTGCAAGTAACAAAAGAATTTTTTTACAACAACACATCATTCAATAAATTTTTTGAGACATAATTTTGCTTTGTATGTACATAAACATATTTGAATTTAGGAAAGAAAATTCCTTGGTGAATAAATTTGAATAATCATCTTTATCTTTAAAATTCAGCAATCATCTTTTATATCTAAAATTGATCAACAACCCTAATTTCTTAAATAAATGTATTTTCTTTTTTAAGATTCTACCATAATGTTTGATCTCAACATAGACAACAAAATATTAAACCAGTAGAGTAAGAGAGAAAAAGAAAGCAAAGATAAAAAAGCTGACTTTGATCCAAAGAGAGAGAACAGACAAACATCAAGGTAGGTGAAGAGAAAAACATCTTGCATTTTTTATCGTGTATTCTTTTTACATGTATTTCTTCCTGTTTTGTTAGACTTTTTTTTTTTCAGGTTTAAACAATTTGGTTGGTCTCACTTATAATAGGAATTTGAATTTTCAACAAAAAATTAAGCACTTTAATTTAATTTTAATTTATATATGAAATGTTTCTTAATTATTTTAGTTTTAACCCAATGGCTATTTTACTTTTATAATCATTTAAATATTCTCAATCATTATTAATTATTTTGTTTTTATAACAATCTAATGCACTCAATAACACAGTAAATAATTATTTTTATGCGTTATTTCTGAATAGAAAATATATTTATGAGCAAACCTCAAACATTAGATTATGTTATTCTTTCATGTTCACTGAAATGCTTTATTTTATTTAATGGTTTTCAACGAAAAAAACTGTACCTACATTTAATTTTAATTTTCATATACGAAGTATTGATTTATTTTATATTTTACTAATGGTTATTTTTACTTTTATAATTCTTAATATATTTTTTGTTGATAAAAATTCTTTTTTTACAGATTGATAGAAAATTCTTAAATATTATTAGTATAGTTTTTTCTTACCAGTGCTTAGTTTTCAACCAAAACTATGTTTAATATTTATTACAGATGGATTATTTTATAAATTTAATAGATATTTTTTAAATAATAATAATAATAAATATATTCTAACAATAAAAAAGCCTTTGTGTAAAAAAACAATGAAAAACCTACTTACACTAAAACTGAAGTTATAATAAATTTTGTTATAATAACAGGTTAACTTCAACAAAATTGAAATTAATATATGGATTAAAAATGTAATTTTAAACTAATTAACAGGCGTAGTTTTTTAATAATAAAAAATATACTATTTCAATAAATTTAATATAATTTTTTTATATTTATGATAAATACATTTTAAAATTAATTAAAAAATAAAAATGAGCACATGTGAACATAATATTAATAGACAAAAAAGAAACACTCAAATTTAAATAATTATACAATCATATTTACATTATTTTTGAATTTCTATGTTTTATATAAGTATTGCATGACTATTATTACTTAGAGAAAAAATCAATCATAGTAAATTTTTTCTTAAAAAAAATCATGGTAGATTTCAATAGACTAAATATTTTTAAAGATAACATAGGTTCAATTAAAATTTTAATTAATCATCCCTTAAATTGTAATGTAGTTATATTTAATATATTACTAAATATTTTAACAATTTTAAATTTATCTATAAAAATATTTAAAAAAACTAAATAAAATATTTAAAATGAGTATATAATTTAAATAAACCGTGCAACACAAGTGGAAAGTCTAATCGTATAAGTAAACTTCCCTTGAAACTTATACGACATTTGGATAAAAGCTTACACTTTATAATTTTCTTTAATTTGACAAAACAATTTAAATTTCAAACTTAACCGTTCATCAAAACCTAAAATTTATAATAATCATTGATTTGAATCAGTTTGATATAACATTGTTGGAAGGTTAAATAACTTACATTAATGATCTTTCTTATACAATTTGGCATATTATTTTTTCATACAACTAATAAATATAACATGCTAAAATATTTAAAATAATTTTTTTATCATACTTTTTATCTCCCTTACTTCATATTAATTATACAAGTAAAAATTTATATAAGTGTAAAATTATTCATTCTATTATTATATTTTTTTAAGAATCATTTTTATGCTATAAAACTATACTCATATTTTTAATAATTTTAGAGTTAGGTTATTTATTTTATATTTTTCTCTTATCTAAATATTAATAAATATGAAATATATTGATTATAAGAAAATATTTGATAAATTATTTGAATAAATTATAATATTTAATATATTTTATTTTTAAATGATAAACTCACGATAAAAGTGACAATTATTATGTTTAATTTTTTAAAGAAATACTCCATACATAAAATTTAATTTACAATGAATTTTTAAATATTTTATGCATTTAAATTATTTACGTATATCTAAATAAACTTCTTCAAAGCAAATGTTTAATAAATATTAATGTAAATAATTATAAATTTATATTTATTAATTTTATTTTGAATTTATTATTTCATTAATGTATTACTTTGAAAAAAAATAAATCATGATAAATTTTAAATATATTTAATATTTCTTAAAATAGCATATGTTGAATTAAGAATATAATTACTTTCTTTACTGGATTTAATGTAATTATATTTAATATGATATTTAGAAAACGATAAATTTATTTATTTACATTATTTTAGATAATGCTGAATAAAATTGTTAAAAATATAATTTAATTACACCTAAAGATAAAAATGTTTCAACTCCATTTGGTCAAAGTTTTATTTTTAAAATGGTATTTAAAAATAAAAAAATTCAAACTGGCCCTAAATTATGAAATTACTATTGTATTAAATAAGAAATAGTACTAGTATAAAAGCAACCGGAGCTTCTCTTCCGCTTTTTATCTGAACTAGAAGTAGAAATAAGACAAGTAGAGACGAAGCATTATCGGATTGGGTGAAAAACAGTATCAGTTGCAGATTACCATTCTCATGTTGCACAAAACCCTAATTTCATAAACCCTTCCCGTGCATCCATTTATGAATTCACCGGAATGATGAATATTCTCTCCTCGCCCCACTTTCGCATCACCAAATCTCACTCCCCCCACCGCTATGGAACTCCGAAGCGAACTCCGAGGCACGTTCCGACCCAACTTCTTCTCCTACGAAGGTCACCCACAGTGCTCTGCAAATCCTCTTCCGCGACTAACGAACCCGGTTCGGACGATTTCGTGAGCCGGGTTCTGAAGGAAAACCCGAGCCAAGTGCAACCCAAGTATCTAATCGGCGACAAGTTATATACTTTGAAAGAAAAGGAGAATTTGAGAAAATTATCCAATGCGGGTATTTTAGATGTGCTCAAGAGGTTGAAATCAACGAAGCCTCAGAGCAAGAGTGAGAATGTGAGTGAGGCTTCGGGAGAGAGAGATTCTGTGTATTTGAAAGACTTGTTGAAGGAGTATAGAGGGAAACTTTACGTGCCTGAGCAACTTTTTGGCACAGAGTTGTCGGAGGAAGAAGAGTTTAACAGAAATGTAAACGAGTTGCCCAAAATGAGCATTGAGGAGTTCAGGAAGGCTTTGAGCAAAGACAAAATCAAGTTGATAACTTCAAAGGGAGGTGGAGGTCTTTATAGGGATTTTGTTGTGGAGTTGAAGGAAATTCCTGGTGATAAAAGCTTGCACACAACCAAATGGTAACAGAAAATGTAACTTTCTTGTTAGTTATTATGCGCTGTGCAATGTGGTGTTGTGATAAATTGTGGTTGTGTGTGTGATTTTGAGCAGGGTTCTCAGGCTGGGTAATGGGGAAGCTCAAGCAATCATGGCTGACTACACTGGACCACGATATGAGATCGAGAGGAGCCATACTATGGTTATTAATCTTGTTCACGTGTGAATAATTTTGATTAGGTTAAACTATTCATTTGGTCTCTATAATTGTCTCCATTTTAAGTTTTAGTTCCTACATAATGCATAAGTTTTGGTCCTTGTTGCTAACGTCACAGAAGAGTTTCTGGCGATATAAACTGCTACCAAATTTTTTTGGCAGTGATAAACCGTTACTAAAAAAACTGTGTGGGGACTAAAACTTATAATTTTCTCATATAGAGACAAACTTTAAAAAGAACAACTATAGGGAGCAAATGAATAGTTTAACCTTTTGATTGTATTAGGTAGTGTTAGTGCTAAGAGGGGAAAGTCAATTAGTGTTGCTTGTTTTAAGTTTTGTTTTCATTTTTCTAAGTATGCTCTTATACATAGTTCGTAGTCAGGGATTCAGAGTTTAAGTCATTTGGCAAGATGCATGAATGAGATAGATACTTTTGTGGGTGATCATAGTATCATTGTTCTTTTAACTGTGAAATTATTTTGTTGCAGTCTTGGGTGGGGAAAACACCGGAGTACCCTCATCCAGTTGCAACTTCCATATCTAGTAGAGTAGTGGTTGAGCTTGCAGTGGTGACAGGCTGCGTGGCTGTAGCAGCAGTTATAGCTGGTGGCTTCCTTGCATCAGCATTTTTTGCTGCAACCAGTCTTGTAGCTGTGATGGCTGTCTATGTTGTGTGGCCTATAGCCAAACCGTTCCTCAAGCTTTTTCTTGGTCTCACCCTAGCAATTTTGGAGAAGATTTGGGATAATATTGTTGATTTTTTCAGTGATGGTGGCATTTTGTCTAAGATATCTGAGATTTACACTTTTGGTGGATTTTCTGCTAGCCTTGAGGCATTGAAACCAATTATGATTGTAGTTTTGACTATGGTCCTTCTTGTTCGCTTCACCCTTTCAAGAAGACCTAAAAACTTTAGGAAGTGGGTACGTGACTAAGTGATCCACTTATTATGCATGAATCATTGAGCCAGTTTTGTTCCTTGGATTTGCTTGATTAGTACTCTCTAAGGGATGTTTCTTTGATATACAGGATCTTTGGCAGGGAATAGACTTCTCACGATCTAAAGCTGAAGCTCGTGTTGATGTGTGTTAACAACCTACATTTATTTTAGTCTCTATGCTTAAAATCTTTTAATTTAATGCTATTTCTAGTTTTCTAGTCTTAAATTCTTTTAATTTTATTCATTTATGCTTATTGTGAGCTTTGGAATAACATCATTTCAGGGTTCAACTGGAGTCAAGTTTTGTGATGTAGCTGGAATTGATGAGGCAGTTGAGGAACTTCAAGAGGTAATTCTTTTATACATTACTGATGCCATGTCACCCTTGAAAAAAGGGCAGAAGCTGAGGCCATTAGCTGTAAGACAACAATAAAACATCTCATTTTACCTTTCTGGCTGAAACAGCAGCCCACAAATACTTTACTCCTTGTTTGAGGGCTATTTTAATGATTTTATGTATAAGAGCATTTCTAGTTTCAACTTGGTCTCCACTATTTTATTTGAACCTCCAATTTTTGTTTGCAGAATGATCTCCTAATAGGCCATTATTTTGTTTCATGTTAGAGACCTTCACAGCAGGCCATTGGCCATTTACTATCAGCCCGTTAGCTCATTTGATTCTTCTAGAGCAAGAAAACATCTCATTTTACCTTTCTGGCTGACACAGCAGCCCACAAATACTTTCAACTTGATATGCAGCTGTGCACAACTACAATCAGCCCATAAGGCCATAACGCATTAATGCACAAGCAACTGCATAAAGAATACAATGGAGAAATTAGGCCTGTAATTTACATGAACTATTAACCAATTTTTCCTTCAATTATTTTGAATAATATAACTTAATCCTTCTTAGCAGTTAGTTCCTTAATTTTCCCTCACCATTAATGTGCATCTCTCTTCTAATTTCTATTTATTTTTATTTTATGCATTCTATTCTTATGCCTTATTTTAATTGTCTCTGCTTAGTTTACTGTATTGGATGAAAACTTATGAAAGTTATTTATGATCTTGTTTAGTTGGTGAGATACCTAAAAAATCCCGAGTTGTTTGATAAAATGGGGATCAAACCTCCACATGGTGTTCTTCTTGAGGGCCCTCCTGGATGTGGCAAGGTCAGATACTTGTTCTCCTGTAATATCTCATGTAAGGGGCTGTTGGTAGGGGGATTCTTTTAAGTTTCTCAGGAATCTTAGATTCGGAATGTTAAATTCCTATGTTTGGTATAAATATTTTAAAAATCATTCCTAGGAATCTAAGATTCCCAAGAATTGTTTTATTAATTAATTTCCCATTAAAACATTTCCATGGGAACGAGTGGGAATCCAAGATTCCCGTGAAAGGGGGAAGTTTCGTTATAATTATGTTTCTCATTCTCGAAAATATCTTAGACATACCAGACATATTTATAACATTTCCAAAAAACATGATTCCCGGGGATGAAAAAAGATTTTGCATACCAAATGCTCCCTAAGAGTCTGTGTTGTTTGGCGTATGTTTAAGTTCTATCATGCTTTTGCAGACCTTGGTAGCCAAGGCTATTGCTGGTGAAGCTGGCGTTCCATTTTACCAAATGGCCGGATCAGAATTTGTGGAAGTTTTAGTTGGTGTTGGTTCTGCACGTATTAGGGATTTATTTAAGAGAGCCAAGGTGATTCTACTTATATTTTTTTTCTGATATTTCATTTTAAAATAATGTATTGATGCTGATTTTTTCGGTTTCTTGATTCCCGCTTTCATGTTCCTCCACATGATGTAAGGTGAACTTAAATATTAAAAAGCATTGCATGTTTTTGGTCACACGGTCCTTCTGTTTATGTGAATCCCAAGGTGACCAGTTAAGGGTATTGATCACTTGATGAAACAGTTCATATTCATGCTTTTAGCTTTGTTCAATCAAATCTGTTCAACATTTCAAGGACCTTGGATTGATATGAAAATTTTCAACTGTTTTGTCTTTTATATATTGTTCATTTGTTTGATCAGGACAGCAATAGCTTAATGAAAGTTAGTCAACTTTTATGTTAAGAATATTCATTAAGTTTACTTCTTGTGTTTTGTATGGTAAATTCATTACCTCTGCTTTGCTTGTTGCAAAAAGTGGGTAGATGCTGTGTCATGAGGAACCAAGATACTGTTCAACATAAGATATGACTGAGTATAAAGCTTCTTTTTCTACATTAAATTTTTTAAATATTGGTTGTAGAATTTCATGTTTCTTTGCTTTTGAGAGCTAGTGATTGGTGGGTCTCAAATGTTTGTTTCTCTTTGCAGGTAAACAAACCATCAGTTGTATTCATAGATGAAATTGATGCGTTGGCTACTAGGTAAGGCTATATGGATTGATGTTATGAGTTTGTAACTTGACAGATTGTATAAAGTTGTGGATTGTTTGTGTCCATGGTGTGTTCACTTTTTTGATAGAGAGAATGAATTTATAATGTCCATATTTTACAACCTTGAACCAAATGAAATGTCAGTAAGTAATTTAGCAGGACTAGAATCATAATGGAACATCTAACTATATATTGAACCCATTGGTCCATTATGACTTGTGAGCTTCCTGATAAGTCTGTATATTAAGTAATTGTTAGTGCCACTATTATTGCATGCATTGTTGATCAATTGGTTGGTTTAATCTAGGTATTGATTCTCACATAAGATGTTCTTACAAATGAGAATGCATAAGGGGATGTGACATTAGGTTTGTTTTGTTGTAATATTTTTAAGTCCATGCTTACAGGCATTACCATATTTTTTTTATCATGCATTACCGTAATTATTGATGGGCATGGGATGCTTCTGGGAAGTTCACTTTAGTTCATTATTAGTGATTGTTTCTATTTGGTTCTTGAATAATGGAATTTCATTATGTGGAACTAAGGGCATGTTTGTTTGGGGTTTTTTTATTTTAAAGAAAAGCACTATCTAATTGAAAAAGACTTTTAAAAATTTATAATTATTAATTTTTTTTTTTTGAAAAAAAAAAAGAGAGCAAAAACTTAAAAGAAGATATTTCAGTGCTTCTGAAAAAGTTATATCATAAAATCTTTTTCTTTTTTTAATGCTTTCTTACACAAATGGATCTTACTATCAAAATAATTACCAAGCTGGTTATGTTGCTTGGCTACATCTGTCAGTTGACTTGCCAAGACCTCTAAGCATTCACCCTACCTGATTGTAAAATCTATATGCCTGATTAGGCGCCAAGGTATTTTCAAGGAGAACACAGATCACCTGTATAATGCAGCCACCCAGGAAAGGGAAACTACATTGAACCAATTGTTGATAGAGCTTGATGGTTTTGATACTGGAAAGGGTGTCATATTTCTAGCTGCCACAAATCGTAAGGATTTGTTAGATCCAGCACTTCTTCGTCCAGGTCGCTTCGATCGAAAGGTTGCTTTCAGACCTCTAAGTTAGTTAATTTTTTCTCACTTTTGGTTCAGGGTAAAGTATTTTGTTTATATAGGATAGGAGCAAATTGAGAGAGAATGAGTATAAGGGTTTGTTTATTTCCTGTTTTGAAACTGTTCTCTGTTTTTAAAAACAAAAGAACAAAAAAACTTGTTTAATGAGTGTAGTTTTTAAAAACAATATCTCTTTTTTAATTTTAAATAAATAAATAAAAAGAACATCTGAGTTATTTTTGATTTTTTACTCAGTTTTCTATTACTCCTATTCTTCCTTGCACTCTTATCTTCTTTCCCCACTTCTACTATCTAAAAGCTAGTTTTGAAAATTGTTTTATAAAATAAAAATAAAAAACACAATCAAACACACACTAAACACTTTTGGTTTTGCTATTAAATGCTTTGTTTAAAACACAATCTTCTGGTGCAAACAGTGGCATACCTGTCCACCACTTTCATAAGTTTTCTTTATTATATTTGATGGTTTATGTAGATCTTTCAAGTTTCACGGTAATATACTGTTAATGTTTGTTGAATTTTTCTTCTGTAGATCAGGATTCGCCCACCTAGTGCCAAAGGAAGACATGATATTTTGAAAATCCATTCTAGTAAAGTAAAAATGTCAGAGTCTGTCGATTTATCCAGCTATGCACAGAACCTACCTGGTATGACCTCATGTTTTGCTTATTGAATTTTTCATTCTGATATCTGAAAACATCTTAATTTCAGGATGGTCTGGAGCGAGATTGGCTCAATTGGTCCAAGAGGCAGCTCTTGTGGCTGTTAGGAAACAGCACAACTCAATTCTTCAGTCAGATATGGATGATGCAGTTGACAGACTTACAGTTGGACCTAAACGTGTTGGAATAGAATTAGGTTACCAAGGGCAATGTCGTAGAGCTACTACTGAATTGGGACTTGCATTAACTTCTCATCTGCTTCGGCGATATGAGCATGCAAAAGTTGAATGCTGTGATCGCATCTCAATAGTACCTCGTGGTCAGGTCCTTGTTCAGCTTCCTTCACTATATTATCCTCTACTATCTTCTAGAAGTATTCTGTCAATCTTTTCCTATTCTCACATTTGAGGTATTGGCAGTACAAGTTGGAAAATTTATAAAATATATCTGATACATCTGCGACACAGGTTCACTATGGTAACATGGGAGAATCTGGTACAGAAAAGTATTAAAATTCAAGAATGTGAATTAGAAAGGAGAACAAATAACTGTGTATAGAGCTAGAATTTGTTTAGGGCGATTTTGGTTGTCTATAAGAGAAAAGAATAGAAGAGAAGTGTGGAGAAATATTCAAATTAAAGTAGAGAGAAAGAGAAGTGGGACCCACACAAAATTTTAGAATTTTCTCTCCCTTTCTCTCTTATTTCTTCATTACCAAACACACACTTAAAAGATGTCACAATCAAGGTGTTGGTAGAAAATGTAGCTCTAGATAGAAATGAAGTGGAAGAAATATCTGTATGGAGATATCTGAAATATATGCTACTTTATTTCCATATGTATAAGGCTACCGTATTCTATCCATGATACAATTCCCAGTTTGTTGGTTTTTACTTAAAAATATGCTATTTAAGGCTGTTTGTTTCTATAATTTTTACTCACAAAGATTGCTGACATCTGGCAGACATTGTCTCAATTGGTATTTCATCGACTTGATGATGAATCATATATGTTTGAACGTCGACCTCAATTGCTTCATCGGCTTCAGGTATGTAAATGTACTCGAGTATATTAGTTTCCTTTTTGTTGTTCAAATTATTTTCTTTCAGTTTGAGCCTTTGTCGCCTAAACAGGTTCTGCTTGGAGGTAGAGCTGCTGAGGAGGTCATCTATGGACGTGACACATCAAAAGCCTCAGTTGATTACCTTGCAGATGCATCCTGGCTTGCACGCAAAATATTAACCATGTTAGCATGATTATTTGTATTTTTATACATTTAAGTTTCTGCTTATTTTCTCGTGCTACATTAGCTCCTTTTTCCCTTCTCTACTTGCAGATGGAATTTGGAGAATCCAATGGTCATACATGGTGAACCACCACCTTGGAGGAAGTCAGTTAAATTTGTTGGTCCAAGGCTGGATTTTGAAGGGTCTCTTTATGATGACTACAACTTGATCGAACCCCCACTAAATTTTAAGATGGATGATCAAGTTGCACAAAGGACTGAAGAGTTGATACGGGACATGTACAGAAAGACGGTGTCTCTCCTTAGGAGGCACCATGCTGCTTTGCTCAAAACTATTAAGGTAACTTGGAGTGAGATTTTAAAATGAGTTATATTACTTTGTGAATTGTTATGAATGAGCTCTATAACCAAAAGTTTAAAAAAAGAACTTTATGAGTGGGGTCAAGCTTATTTCTGTAACTGGGATACAACATCTGCAAACATCTCAAAATGGCAGATATACCAACTTAACACCATTGCAGTCAAACTGATCCATTTAGCATTCTGTGGCGATTGATCACTTTGACCCCTTATGAATTGGGCATTGCAGGTTCTTCTCGATCAGAAGGAGATCAGTGGTGAGGAAATAGAGTTCATTCTGAACAAATACCCTCCACAAACACCTATATATCTTTTGGAAGAGGAATATGCTGGTAACCTTCCATTCACCAGAGAACAAGTGCATGATTTGGAGTATGCCTTAAAAATTCAATCAAACGAAGAAACCATGTGAGTTATTTCTCTATCCTCATCTAAATCAGTGTTTCAGTTTTGGGAGCTGCACTTCGGCAAGGTCCCCTCCAAATTCCAAGGATATATATGCATGAAGGGCTACTTCGAAGCTTCATTTTGTTGAGCCATAAATTTTGATCATGCAATTTGTATGAATTATAACATGTTCTAGAGACCTATTTCTTTTCCATTTTCTCAACGAAAACGAGATACTTTGTCTTGAAAATTGACATAATTTACTTTGTGCTGTTCATGCTTCGTGCTCGTGGTATGTTTGCGCGGAAGAATATGAGGGGAGGTGTTATAGAAAGATCAATGTTTCGGTTTTTTTTAAAAAATTAAAATCAAGAGGAAATTACATTTCATTGTCTAAATGATAGCAAATTTCAAACTGAAAATTACAATGTACTCTTTTTCTTTATCAAACAAGGATTCATATATCACAAAGCAATCAATCGTAAGAAAATTAACTTAGATAGGGGTTATGGAAGCAATCATATATCACACCAAAAGGATTAATTAACTAATGTTTCAACACTTCGTAAAGTTCATTGTGGATTGTGAAAATGTTTTAATTCTTCCTCTAATATCTTACTACTACCCATTCTGCTTGTTCTATATTATTGAATGCCTTTTGTTTTTAAGACATTAAATATATTTACCTTTTTATTTATTAATTTATTATAAAACATTAAAAATATTTAGAAATATATAACATTACTAAAAAATGAATATTTTGGTAAATAAAAAAAAATTCCCGTTAAAAAATGAAGAAAAGTGAAAAACTAATCAATTAACTAGTTAACAAATAGTTAAGTAATATCAATTTAAATTTCGAAGTCAAACAAAGAATTTAATGTTATCATCACTATTTTCAAGTTCAAACATAGTAAATAATAGTAGTTCAAATAAATTAAAATTCAAGTAATATATTTTCAGATAACCGCTTCAAAAAATATATAATATATATTTTTAGTAACCTCTACTTGTCTTAAAGTGAAATAAGTATAAGCCTTATATATATATTTTGAGCTTCAAGCATTTCCTTATCTTAAAATGGGAACACTTTCCCATGTCTTAAAATTTTATAAAAATAATATTAATATAAAGTTAAAATCAAAGGAATTCCGGACCTGGACCAATATAACAACTACAAAGTACATCCATAAAAGTGCAACAAAGTTATGTTCAACCTTTGATTCAAAATGCTACCAGTACCACCTTAGACTATGCTCTCATTATTTTATCATAACAGAGAAAGACACTAAATTGACACCAGTCTCGTTAGCATATGCAATTGACCTGGACCAAAGCCTTGTTTGAGCATAAATAATTTTAGAATAGATTTGACATAAGGTGCAATGATAAAAACCAAATATGTTGAAATATGGAACATTCAATGTTGCAAACATGGATTGGAGTTATGCCAACATATAGCCAAACACATAACGTTTATCTGCAATCCCTTATACCCCATGCAAAACCTAGTTACAGAATACATCAATCATTACTAGTGAATAGATAAAAAATAAAAAAAATACTAACATAATGATTTTTACAAATGCAATCTTAGACAATTATATACCAATAAGCTCTCAAGCACCCACCCCCTCCCCCCCCCCCCCCCCCCCCCCCCCAAAAAAAAAAAAAAAAAAAACTATCAAAGACATGTTAGATGCACAAATCAAACAAAATCACGAAACTACATACAACTAAGTCGTATAAATATCCTTATCACGCGGTTAGTCTCTAAAGAACCGAAACTTTGTCATAAGAGGAAACTATATCTATGAAAGTACAATCATGAATTTAAACGATTGAGACAAGAAACAACACTATTAATAGTAATATAAAAACTTCAAACTTACACAACACCTATGCAATCCTTATGTACAGTTGAAGTTGCCGGAACGCGAAACGGCCTAGGCCTTTTCTCTTGGGGGATTCCTCCCATCCTAATTAAAATGGGGTTGTGATTTGTGTGAAAATTGCAAGAATTTAACAAAAACATCTAGGAAGTTCATTCTCTAAAAGTAACAAAAGGCTTCTCAATCAATCATCTTACCTTTACAAGTTATGTGCATTCGACAATCGATCAATCCATACTAAATCCATCATTTGAGCAAAAGCTTCACCTCTGGTGTATGAGAAACAACCTTATATTTGTTCTTAAGGGAAAAAGATCTCAGTAGTGAGTAACATAGACAGTGGTGCACGCCTAAACTTGGTCACCAAAAGTAACAATGAGATTAGAAGAGTAAATGCAAGTGCCCCCAGTAAGAAAATGGTGCAATTCTAACCTTAGCTTAGCAAAAACCCAATAAGTCAAAGCAAGTAATGAGATACTAGTTTTGATGCTATTTGATATTAAATATAGGTGTTTGAAACAAAAATAGAATGTAAAAAAGAAAAATTAATTAAACTAATAATAAAAGAGTAAAATGATAAACCTTTGTCTTTCTATGAATCATTTTAATTTTAATTTTCTTCTTCTATAGCCCATCAAGATTCATGTTGTTTTGTCTTCATTGAAAGATTCTTTAGGAAATTTGTCTTCTTTGACAGATCAAAATACATTTTTTTCTTTCAGTTTAATTCAAAATACACAAAAAATTATTTTATTTTTTAAATATAGAAGAGAGTTACACATATTTCTCATTTTTTTCAATGTGACTTCTTTCATTGTTTAGGATGCTTATCATTTTAATCCAACCTCTCTATATTATTTTAGTTGTACACTTGTACATATAAACACAAAAACTAACCTTCAATTAGAACTAAGGTAAAAGATCAATGAAACTATGAAAACAAAAAAAAAAGTTGAAGAAAGAGATTAAAGTTGAAGTAGCTGCCATGCTTAACCCAACCACAATAAAACCAAATAAAAATGTTCTCAAAAGATGGTGTACTCACATCGGACAAAATGCTTTAAAAATAAATAACAAAAAAATAAAAACAAAAGGCTCCTAAAAACATATCTATATTAAAAAATTAATCCCTTAAGTTAAATGTGCATGATTACACCTATATCAATACAATAAAGTAATGTTAGAAACAATAAAATTCATTAGATAAAAATAGAAATGAATGAAAAAAAAATAACAAATATAATAATACTGTTATTCAATTCCAATTTTATGAGATGAAAGATGAATAAAAAATGAGAGTTCTGCGTGATGAAATGTGGGAGTTGTTATTGAGAAAAAAGTTATATAATAATTTTTTTTATGAAAGAAAGAGAAAATAATTAAATTAAAAGGGAGAGAAAATTAAAAAGAAACTGTCATGTTTAACGGGAGGTGATATGTGGTTATGTGGGAGGTAATATGCACTTACGATGGAGGAAAAATAGAGTGCGATTATTTATCTATTGTTGGGATAATGAGTAATTAGTTTTGCTGGCGAAGTGGTTGGACTAAATTTTGGAGAAGATTAATAAATATTAAAAAATAATATACAAATTAATAATAGTAATAGGAAGAGGGAATATTTAAACTCTTGCACTCAATACGTGTGAGGCGTGTTAGAACCTAAAAAAAAGAGATAAAAACAACATAGATGAGAAAAAGAAACAAAAATAATATACAAATGAATAGTAGTAACAAGAAGAGAGAATATTCAGTAGTGTATTTTGTAAAAAAAAAAAATGCTCATTAGCAGACAGATCTACAAACTGATCAAAGGGGAATTGAGTTTTTTTTTTCCTTTTTTTTGATAATTATTTATTAAAAATATTTCATGTCATAAATTTTTATAATTAATTCGAATTTCAGAACATATTTGATTTTAAAATTCTAAAATAATTGTAATTACTGTTTTAATCAAAAAAATTAAAATATTTAAATTGAAAATAAGTATAACAATATTAGAGTTAGGATTAATTATTTTAAAAGATAAAATTCATAATTAAGTAACAAAAATTAGAATTTGAAATACACTAATTATCTATAATCATTATTTCGTGATATATTATTCAGGGGTTCATTAAATAAAGTAGTGTGAGAAGTTACGCGAATAAATTAAAATAAGTCGATTATTCCTAAAGTATGATTTGGATAAGTTGTTTATTACATCAAATTTATTTTTATTTTACATTTTTTTTTCTTTTTATCCTCAAGTAATAATATGAATTTATTTACGAAGATAATTATATATGGATGTAAGTATCTTTTAAACAAGAGAAAAAAAAGTTATCACAAGCCGTATCCATTTTATTTATTGTTATAAATATATTGAAGGATAATATAAGAATAAGAAATATATACATAGGAATAATTGTTTTGAGAGTAATTATTTTTATTACACGATGACGTTGCTCCTTTGAAATTGAATATTTGACCAACGGAGCAATAACATTAACGAGAGAGAGAGAGAGAGCAGAGGTTGGGTTTTCGTTGTTATTTCGAATGAGTGGGTCAGAGTCCGAGTCCGATTAGCAGCGCAGCAAAAACTCCACTATCCTCACCTCACGGGTTTGGCTCTCTCTTCCAAACCAAACCCTTTTTCTCTTCAAATCCTCAAAACTTTACTAGGGTTTGGGAATTGGGAACAAAACTCAACGTTACAACTCACTCCACTGGAAGGAATATATGACAAGCAATATTAGACATTGAGATTGAATTAGGGTTTTGATGTTCTTCGAGTGCCGAGTTTTGATGACTTATGAATGGAGATTTTCTCTGTCTTGTCGGAACCGTTTCTCGTTGCCCTCGCCGTGACCGCGCTCTGTTTCCTTTTCGCGCTATTCTCTCTCCTCCGATCCTCCTTCTCCCTTCCCCGGAGATTCACGCCGCCGAGGAAGCATCACTGCGATTGCACCTCCAATTCCGACGCCGCCGCCGTTCCCTACCTCAACGGCGGCCGCACTGAAATGCTCGAGCCCAGTCCTGTTCCGGCGCCGGCGGTTTTGACGGAGCGGCGAATGGGGTCGTCCATGATGGAGGAACTGGTTCCGGAGATTACGACGCACGCGCTCAGTTACTTGGATTATCCGAGTCTCTGTCGCCTCTCCATGACAAATTCGTTGATGCGAAAGGCTGCGAATGATGATAATGCTTGGAAGGCCCTTTATCACAAGGTATACAATATTACTATTACTCAATTCTAATTCTCGTGCTTCTTTTTATTGTTCAGTTGTTTGTTACCTTATGCTAAATAGACCCCCAAAATCGTGAATGAGTGACTGTTAGGATTTTCTAATTTTTTTTTTAGGTTTTTCTTTTGTGCGGTTTTTGTAGTGTAGGCATGAAGAAGGCTGCAGAGTTTCCACTGATTTGTTTTTTGTTGGTGTTGATTTCCTTTTTTGCCCTGATTGCATGTTTTGAATTTGCTATTCGAGAAAATGTGTGAATTGAATCATGTTAGGAGTTTTCTTTTAATGTTGTAAAATCTCAGTGACATTTGTTTCTTAGGTTTGTATGCAAAGCTTTAAGATAAAGCTAGAAGCGGCATTAGGGTTTGTGTAGTCACATCTGTTTGGATAATTGCTGATGGAAAAATTCTTGAAGTTTCATTTAAGTGCTTTTCCATCATTGTTATGTAATAGAAAATGCCATTAATGCCTGTTTGGAAGTATGAAGGCGTTACCTGTCTTGACAAAACCTTTGATGACATTGCAAAGTGGATTGGTCTGTTGCAATGTTGTTAAATATCGGCTATAATGGTGCTATAGCACTATTTGTGTTGTGGAATTCCTTGAATCAACATTTTATGTAAGCAAAAGTGTTGTTTACTATGGGTTGGTGTTGTGGTCATGGCACGGATCCTGTATCCTCTTATCATCTTTGGCGAGTCTCCAGTCAATTGAACCCTTTGACTTAATATTTTCCAATTTTTATGCATTTTCCATACAATTTAATTTTGAATAATTGATATATGTCATAATTTGAAACCGTTATGCAACTTTCACTATTTTCCTGTGACGCTAACCACTATATGATAATGATATAGTGGATTATGGACTTCCCCCATTTTCCGCAATAGACAATTGATAATGCTGGTCCGTTGGGACTTCAACTTGCCCTCCATTTAATCTGGAAAAAGAAATGCTGTTTCTTCTCTTCCTTTGTCCAATATTGAAGTGTAGGAGGAGTGGAATGATGAAATAATACAGGGGAAGTGATTATGTTGTAGGATAAAGGCATAAAGCAAATTGACATAAATATGTTCTAATTTGTCCTATTAAAACTGAGAATATGCATGATTACTTTCATTGAATTCTTTAGATGAATTCCATCATTCTCATTTTGTCCTATGTTTCTTCAGTTTTAACCTTTTTGAATTTCCATTTTTAGGACTTCACATTGGAGCAAGATAGTATCACACCCACTAATGGGTGGAAGGCTTACTATGCTGCAACAAGAGCAATTGTGAATATTAATACAGAATTCTTCAACATTGTTAGAGATAAGTCTCTTCAAGCAATGAGTCATTTTTGGCTGAATGCAGATTATGTCAAGTGCATTCATGCCTCAGGTTTCTTTTCCGGGTATGATTTTTTGTTACTTGAGTAAGTTGGTCTGCTTTTTTGTTATAAACTTGTCTATTTTACAAGAATATCTTTGTATTTTTGGACTTGCTGTTCATGTTGATTTTTTGCCGTGACATGTATGATATATGCTGTGTGATACTTGAAGAGATTGTTTATCAGGTCTGACATATATCAAATTTACAAAAGTTCTTGGATGCATTTTATTTGACTTGGGTCATTGAATTTCATTTTTGTTGATAATTTAAATCTGGGCCAGTGGTCTCATATTTAGAACAGAAATGAGAGGATTTATTATGTTGTTATACCTATGCAAAGTCTTACTCCTTAGCACTGATATTTCTGGGGATAAGAAAGGTCTTTTCATTTGGTTCCCTGTAGGAACCACCTCCCTTCCCGTTCTCGTTTCCTACTTTTCTGTTCTGTTAAGGTGGGGCGTGTTCCTTGTGCTGGAGAGATCTCATCTAGCTTGTGAGCAATATGGTAGTGCAAATTCCTATTAATGTTCTTTTAGCATGGATATTTTGACTGAATCCTCTAGTATACTACTAGTTTCAGGCCCATAATACTGGTTTTTGCATTACTGAGGTGTGGAGCTTGATACTCCAGAGATACAAGCACTTTGAACATATAATAGAATATTTTTGTTCTTGGAAAAAAAGTCCTGTTTATTCCATATATATATTTCTTTTCAAAATTCTTGCAAGCTTGTGAAATTATTTATCCTTTTTTTTTTTACCTTAATCCAATTTCTGCCGTACTAGTGAGCAATTATACATTCAGTAACACAATGATCCATGCTACAGGTACAATGCAGTTATGCAGGGTTGGCAACTTGTATTCAACTGGGAGCAAGGATTGAACTTTCAGGTTCGAGATGTATGTGCTCGCGTCTTGACAGACATGGCTTGGGTTACCATGAAAACATATGTTGACATGGATACAGGGCCATTCAATGTGACCAATATTTATGAGTTCCATAATGGACGGTGGTATATGGTTCATCATCACAGTTCTGTGGATGGGGATGTGGACCATCAGATTGTGCATGGATAATAGTGAGAGATGATGATACATTGTTTATGTCTGAAACTGGTTACAAAAGGTGGTTTTATTTGCAGAAGCAAGATGCTTGAAATTTTCGTGATTTCTTTGGAAGATCCTTTTACAGTTTCCATTTTAGTTTCATTTTTATACTGTATATAAGACAGGAAGTCGCTATGGTGCCAGAAAAAAGAGTTATAAGTACAGTAATTGGATTAAAGTAAATACAAAAAGATGGGCAGAAAGGGGTTACCTGTGAATGATGCGTTGGAACAAGACGTTCGCACTTCGCAGGCATTCCAATATTTAGAGAACAGCAAGGCTGAGCAATGACCGGGGCGGGAGGGAGCTAATGCACAAGTATTCTCCATTTTTGTCGTGCATCAATCCTTGTTAGTAGTAGTGTGCATCTTTTTCCTGTGAGTTTAATTTTGAATCGTATGCTAACAAAATCATGATTTTATTGTAAAGCATGATTATTAGAGATTCAAAATTTGGTAGTGTAAAGTGCCTGCTTTTACTTAAACCTCCAGCATATCTTGGATGTCAAAAGGTCAAAGTTTCAAAGTATAATTTGAGAATCTTCGGAAAATTTCCAAAATCAGATTGTGTGACATTATTCTTTGAAACAATATAATCAAGTAAAATCAGGGTCTAAGAAATATTGAATAGAGTTAATTTGTTATGTTATAAATTTTTTGGTAAGTTGTTAGAAGAATAGTTAATGGATAATTCGAATAATAATTGAATTAAATTATAATTATAATAAATCTTGAATATGTTTAGCAAGACTTTATAAAAATAAAAGATCTGCTGCCAAACTTGAATGATACTTCGAAGAGCCTTGTGAAGTAGAGCTGTCAAAATGGGCCAGCCCAGCTTATGCGGGCTGGTCCGCAGCGGGTTGAATTAAAAGTGGGTTAGTCCAGCTTGACCTATTTTTGTGTGGACTAACAAAATGTCAGTTCGGCCTGGTCCACCATGAGTTGGTGGGTTATACAAGCTGATCCACTTTTCTGCCTTTTTTTTTTGTAAAAAAAAAAATTATTCCAAACAACTTAAAATAAAATTCAATATAAAAATTAAACTAAATCAAATACAAACATTCAATCTTAAAGTGATTGAAGTCTTCAAAATAAACATTCAACATTAAGATAATTGAAATTTAAATGTCATAAAAAATAACAACTTCCTTTTTTCTCTCAACATCATCATTAATTTTATCTACAAAGACAAAAAAAAAACAATATTATTAATAAGTCAAATAAATAAAACAACACACATTATTATGATTATTTTAAGAACAATTATTGTTATGTTTTTACTCATTACTTCATATTGATTATGTGAGTGAGAAATTATATAAATGTAAAATTTACTCACGTTATTGTTATGATTATTTTAAGAATTATTATTGATTACATGCTATAAAACTATACTCATATCTTTGATGATTTCAAAGTTAAGTTAATTATTTTATATTTTACTCTTTTTATTTATTTAAATATTTATAAATATGAAATATATTATGATAAGTTACTTTAATAAATCATAATATTTGATATATTCTATTTTATGATGATAACCCCATAAAAAGATTGATCATCAATATGTTTAATTTTAAAAGATATTTATAATACTTACAAATTTCATTAATAATGAATTATTTATAATAAATTATAAAATAATAAAAAAATTATTTTATAAATATTTTATAATGCAAAATTTTAATGAATTTAAATTTAAATAATTATAAATTTATATTTACTATTTTCTTTTTAATTTATACACATAAAAAGCAAATCATGGAAATTTTCAATAGGCTTGAATACGTTTGAAGATAATACCTGCTTAATTAATAATAATAATAATAATAAAATAAAAATTTAATTTCCAAAATCAGATTGTGTGACATTATTCTTTGAAACAATATAATCAAGTAAAAGAAATATTGGAGAGAGTTAATTTGTTATGTTATAAATTTTTTAGTAAGGTGCTAGAAGAATAGTTAATGGATAATTCGAATAATAATTGAATTAAATTATAATTATAATAAATCTTGAATATGTTTAGCAAGACTTTATAAAATAGAAAATTTGCTGCTAAACTTAATGATACTTCGAAGAGCCTTGTGAAGTGTGAAGTGGCCACCTCGATATCACTTACGAGCCTCATATTCGATTTGGAGAGGTTAATAAAATTAAATTAGTGGCGCACGTTATCCGCTCCAGAGAGTGCGAGGCGAGAGAGAATGACAATATCTGTTTTCTTAGTTCCTTCGACGCCTCAGTTGTGTAACTACAGAATCTCATGGCCAATTCCCACTTACCCTTCTCTTTCTTCTTCTAAGTTAACTGTTTCACTGTGCTCTCCTTCCCCTCCAACATCTGTTATCGAAGAGGGTCCTTCTCCTTCACCAGAATTGACCAGGTATATGTTTTGTCTTGTCTCTTGCATGGAAAACAGCAACAACTAATTAGAGGTGTTTTTTCAGTGGTTGTAAGGCGTGTGGAAGAGAAGAAGTGGAGCAAGGATGCAATGGTGAAGGAAGGATTCAGGGTGGGATTGCTACAGTACCAGGCTTTGGGTGGTGGCCTATAAAGGCTTACAGGCCATGCCCTGCATTTGTGGCATCTGGTGGTAGGTATAGGCGCCAAGGACAAAGCATGGACGAGGTTGTCTCCGGAAGTGGTAAAACTAAAACACCCATTGCCACTGACTCCAACACAAGGTACACCTGCAACAACAGTACTATTCACTGTCTTGTATTTTCAATTCCTGGGGATTCAATTTTCACTTTTTGATGGCTATCGTTTTTTCCATTCTTTAACATAAACGTAGAGAGGCATGACACTTATATTGAGTAGAAGATGACTATCATTTAAGGACAAGGTGGTTCGGACATGTGTTAGATTGTATGGTCTTTAGCATTATGAAAAAAGGTAGAAGAAAACCAAGGATATTAGAGGAATTATTATAAGGGATCTCATGGTCAACATTGTCCTTGAAAATTTGGTTTTTGAACAAGTCCAATGGCATCCTCTGCTAACCTAATGGGATAACATATTATTGTTGTTGAGAAGAGTATCAACAGTTACAATCAAATTCTTTTCCCACTAGGTGGGGTTGATTAGGTGAATTCAAAAACACTACTATGTTTTATCCGAAACCAATTCTTCAGAGAGGCCATTTGATTGTAAATCCTTTTTCATGGTCTCACTCTAAATCTCTCATGGTCTCTACCTCTATTCTCTGATCAGTTATCATCGACCTGATCAATTCTTCTAACTGGGATTTCTATTGGACTTTCTCTCATGTATCCAAAGTCCAAACTCCAAACCATCATAGGTGTGATTTTAGTTGGTTATGATTTACATCACTTTGTATTTATGATAGATCATAGCTCCAAGTCACCACCTAACTGTATGGTTTAATTTCCAATTTTCACCTTCATGTCAGTGCTAGAATGCACCTTACTAAACTTTCCTTCCTTGTTGTACACCATTTTATTCCCATAACTTCAGTTTACATTTTGTTTCCTCTTCGGACTTTCCTACTAGAACTGTACTATTTGCAAAAAACATGCATTGAAGCACTAACTAGTGGCTCCTAGGTATGTTGAATAAGAATGTCCAAAACCAAGGTAAAAAAAAACAAGGTTGAGTTTCACCCTTTTGTGAACAGTATCTTCTCAAGGAATACAAGGAAGTTCTGATGTAGGTGTTTGATTATCGAACGCCTCAAGTATTGATTTGGCATGTCTGGTTGGGAACAGGTGTTAGTTGGGCAGAAGTTCTTTGTGATATTGTGAATGTATTAGACCTGCATGATACTTTGATTTCACTAAAACACACATAATCTGATTATGCATCTGTTTTCCACTTTATTTCTGGATTATTGTACATGCTTTGAAGTTTATACAGATAATTGAAAAGGTTGGGAACAAGTATTTGTCACGCAAGTGTCTTGCCTTGTTTCCTTTCTGTGCTCCTAGGAAAATTAGTATTCCAGGGGAAAACTTAGAGTATCTGAATTAGTTATAACCTAAATTATTGTTCAAACGTATGTATTGATCTTATAGAGTGAGCTGAGGTGGGTGATATTCTGTTTGAAAATCTGAGCTCTATAATTTGTCACGATTTTCTGATCATTCACGTACCTCTGTAGCTTCTAAATGGTGTTGTAAAATGGTGCCAAATTTTACAGTAACAAAAAGGAAAGTTCGAAGAAATCTAAGAGGTAAATGTTTGGGAGGAATATTACAGTCATCGCTCTATCGAGGTGACAAAAGCAAGAGCTTTAAGGAAGAGGAGGGGTAAAGAAAATGTTGATGTTGTGGTCTGCTACAAATGTTACAAATAATATTCTGTGAGGATTATGGAAATCTATGTAAGTCTTATACATGCATTAGGAAATAGGGTGATGCCATGTAATCATGTTCACTGGATTTCCTTGAATCTCTACCGCTTTTTTCATTCATCATCAGTTATCTATCATTATAGTTACTTTAGGTTTTTAGGTTTTTTTTATCGATAAATATTAATTCATTAGAATGTGAATTTTGTAAACAAACGAGATCGAATCTTGTGATCTTTTTTTTCTCCCTTAATTATTTAACTCATCTTATATCTTCTATAATTATTTTAGGCTATGTTTGAATAGGTAGAAAAGAATGGAATATAAAAAATTAATAATATTATATTCCATTGTTTGAATTGGTAAAATGAAGATGAAATGTAATGAAAACTATTTGCTTATTTAATCTTATTATATTATTTATGTTTATATTTTGTTTCCTTCAATATGAAAGGAATTGAAAAAAATGATAATTTTGTTTTATTTATTTTCATTTCATTCTATCTATTTACATCAGTCAAAACATAAACTTGGTGGTTGGCTTAGCTAGACTTGAGCCGCACAATGCTGTTTGTTAACTTATTTGGGAGAAATCCCGAGTGTTGCTTCCTGAGCAGTTGACCTGGCTGGGGTGGTGACCCTTAACCTTGGCTTGTAAATTTGTCTAAATTATGGGCATCTTTGGTGACTTGTCGGCCGGCTGGGCTTTAAAAGTTGCATCCCAAAAAGAATTGGGTCAAGGGAACTGCTATTCTCACCTCAAATTTGCTATTACAGCCCCACGCGTGATTTATTTTTTTTTTCTTTCTAAAATACCCTTTTCACAGACACTCATTTCATTGACAAAATAAACACCAGAATCATATTTTTTTGTGTAAGGGGGAGTGTAAAAAAAAAAATCAATAGAAACGAAATTTCATCGTGTATTTTATTAATAAAATCATATTTTCATTGAGTAATTTTTTAATAAATAAGATTTTGGGGATTATGATTAAAAACTAAATATTATTTTCTTGTTAACTATTATTTTCTCATTATATTCCTCACAATTAATTAATTTAGATAATGCCAAATTTGTGAATCAATTGATGAGACTTTTCATATTAGTTAATAGTTTCAAAGTTTGAGTCCTTTGAAAGAGAATACTTATAATTTGTTAAAAAAACAATAATTACAAATAACTTTGATACAAAAAATTTTCCCCCACCAGATTTTTTTTAGTTGTTAATGTATAATGTATATAAAAAAAATTGTCCACATAATAATTATATATTATCCCATTGAATTTTTTAACCCATAGTCTAAACAAACATAAGATATTTAATACAAAAATTCCATGCTTAAGTCCAATCACATTTGTTCAATTCTCATTATTATTGCAATAACACAAAAATATACTATACAGAACATACCATTTTATGTAACATCTAAAAAACAATTCAATAATTATTTAGATAAAGATTAATTAAATAATATATCTTTTAGTAAGAGAAAAGATAGATTAAATTGTTTTAATATATTAGATTGTTACATTTTTGAAAACATATTAATATAATAATATATTAAATTGGATAAAAATAATAAAAATAAGAGATAAAAAATTGGTTAAACAAATCTTAAAAGATATAATTTCAAATTTCGTATAACACTTATATAAAAATACACAATTATTTTCCTTATCATACAAATAAATTGTCTCTTTTAGCATTAGTCTGTTCCTTAAGGATTGAGAAAAAAAAATAGAAAAATTTGATTGATGCAAAGATTAAAAAAATTCAAATTAATTGATAATGAAAAAGTCATTAAAAAATTTCAAAAAATAAAAATACATAAAAACAATTATAATTTATTGAAAATTAAATAATTTAAATTTCTTTTATCATGATATTATTTTGTATTATTTTTTATCAGGAAAAAAATTTAGATCCGCCCAGTGACATTCCCGTTTCCGGCTCTCTCCGAAATTTCTTAGATTGCTTCTGTGTCAGAGAAATCAGTGCAACAAAAATGGACGACACCGAAACCAAAGGAAGAATCGAAGAAACTGTGCGTAGGATTTTGCAAGAATCGGACATGGACGAGGTTACTGAGTCTAAGATTCGAAAACAGGCCTCCGAACACCTTGGCCTCGACCTGTCTCAGCCTTATTTCAAAGCCTTTGTCAAACAGGTCGTGAAGGCTTTTCTCCAAGAAGAAGAACAACGACAGAAACAACAACAACAAGATGAAGATGAAGAAGAAGAACTAGGAGGAGGTTCCAAGGGCAAGGAGTACGATGATGAAGGCGATCTCATCATCTGCAGGGTCTGTTTTTTCTTTCTTTTCCCTGAACCCCTTTTGGTCATTTGCAGGTGGCAATGGGGAAAAATGATTTTTTTTTTTGTGGTGGTTTCAGCTTTCAGATAAGAGAAGGGTGACGATTCAGGATTTCAGAGGGAAAACATTGGTCTCCATTCGGGAGTATTATAAAAAGGATGGCAAGGAACTTCCTACTTCCAAAGGTTACATACTGTTATTTCTTTCCTTTAAGCTTTTTTTTTTTTTTTCGATTATGCTGATTCTTTCTGCAAAGGAATTGTGGGGGGTCTGAAAGTTTTTGATTTTTCGAAATAGGGGTTGGTTGTGGTTTTGCTTCAAGTTTTTTAACCATATGTACTGAACCTTGTCATTAACTTTAACCTAATTAGCAGAGAGGAGAACAAAAAAACGTTCCTTTATGATGTTCTGTGGTTTCTGAACACATCTTTCCCTAATGGTTAAGGTGTTGGAGTTCAACACATTTTAGATATCTCTCGGCATTTTTTGGGACTTTGTGATATGTATGTTGACTTCGTGCTGTGTAATGATTCATGCATGCCTTCTGAATGCAGTGCATTCGAAATCAAAGTCATTAACCATGACTATAGCCTTTTATAATAAATAGCTGCATTTCTGTTTGAAATTGTCTTCAGTTTCAGCTCAATTTTAGCATTTCACATTACATGACAGTCTAGTTGGGCACATAAAAAAAAGTTTGGGGACTTAGTTATAGATTAAGATTAGCTTTTGAAACAGTAGCAGTGTAGGAAAACATTTGGACCAAAATGGGTTGGGGACTGGGGTTCTTCCCTCAGTCTCAGCATTACTTCATTATGTTAACTGGACTGGTCTATATTTATTCCTTACACAGACCATTAAAATGTCTTGAATTGAAACTACCTGTCTTCAATTTAAGTTTGGTTGCATTTTTCATTGGACTACACCTATCCACTCTATGTTGCCAATTTGACTAGATAGAAGCCCTCAGTGTTGCAGTTGGCATGCCAAAATCATCCAATTAAGAAACTCCTCTGTAGCTTAGCATGAAAGTGCTTATGCATATTTGAGCCTATCCAGTGTTGCATTCCTGTTTAATGTGAAACCCTACCCTTATTGAGTAGCGAGATTAGTACTGTTCTGCATTTGATTTTTTTAACTTGATGCTTGGTGGTTGTAATGCCCATGTGTAGATTGATAAACGGAACCTTTTACTAACAATCATATCAGCTTTTATACTATATAGAAAAAGCAAAATTCTGTATCTGCATTAAGTATATGTGTTGTCTGTTACTGAAAAAGTTTTTCTTCTCTTATCTAACCTAGAACTATGAAAAGAAAATAAGATTTGTTGCTACTGCTTCAGAAAAGTGGTGCTGATGGTAGCAATTTGGCCTTCTATATATAGATATATATATATAATTTTCGTTTCCTTATACGACTCATGATGCTGGTCAATAATTGAAGGTTGTTTTCGAATTCTGACTTTGTGTTTCAGGAATAAGTTTGACAGAAGAGCAGTGGTCAGCCTTTAAGAAAAATGTGCCTGCCATAGAAAAAGCCATTAAGAAAATGGAGTCAAGTTGACACATGGCTTTGCTTGTTTCTTTTTGTTGAATATATCCTGCACCGCACCATGGTGCCTCTTTGATATTGGACCATTTTGTTAAAGGACTTGGAGTCACTGTTTAAGTGTTTTGCAACCTGAGTGCCTAAAGCCATTTCAGGAAGACTAAACTGAATGCCAGTAACTTTAAAAACTCAATACATTTAATTCTGTTATTTCCTTGAATGCCCTTTTAACTCAGTTTCTTACGTGCATGTTTTTGGATTACCCTTGCCATCCTTCCAAAATTACTTTCAACCCAAAAGTAACAAAAAGCATGCTTCTCCTAAGTCCTAACGTGTTTTTCAACCTTATCTAAAGTATCAAAAAGCATGCTTCTCCTAACGTACTTTAAATACCTACAAATGGTAATTCAAACATAGCTTAAGTTGTCATAGCATTTCCTGTTAGTAGTTTGCGATGGTTTTGGGTTCAATTTGGTAACGTGCTGCAAAAGCATTGGATTATGGTGCAAACTGCGGCTAATCATGACCACATTGTGTCCCAACGGATAAAATTATTAGGTAGATTGTCTGTGGTCAAATAGAGACAAAGAAAGCGAAACTATAATCCTTACCATTTATTTTATTTTTCAAACTAAACAAAGTTAATAGAAAAAAAAAATTGAGCCGTGGGATTATGAATGTAAGGTCACTTATATGAATTTGAATGCAGAGAATTCGATGCTTAAGCGGAACTTGCTAAGTGTTTATATTGGATCTGGTTTTTTGGGAAGCTGTGTGATAGTGACGTGTTGTGATTTTATGCTGAGTAGATTTTGAAAAATTAGAATGTGTTAGAAACGATGCTAAAGCCCAGGAGGCCCGAGGTCATTTCCATTCTTTACTAGAATCAAAGTTATTTTAGACGACTTTGATTTTTGAAATATCAAAACTCAAAAACATAACAATTTGTGTTTTTTAGTTTCTGAAATTTTAAAAAGACTAATGTTGATGTACTGGTGTTGTAATTTTACAACTGTTATCTAATTACAAATCATTATTTAAATTATTTTAAGATAATTATTTTAAAAGTCAATAAACTTATCATAAATGGTGAATTGTAATTAGACGATTGTGTAAAAAAAATTATACAATCGTATAATCATTTTTTCTTAAGTTGAAAATATTTTTTTAGAAGTTTAGCGTCTATTCCCTGACGATGTAAAATAATTTTACATCTTCATTAAATTATAGATCATTGTTTGAATTACTTTAATATAATTATTTTAAAAGTTAATAAATTTATCATACATGATGAATTGTGATTATTGGATGACTGTATTAAACTTTTTACACGGCTGGTGCATAATTTTTTTTTCTCTTTTTTTTTAGTTTTTAAATTTTGATAAATATAATTGATTATTGATGATAATAATGATGATAATAATTTATTAACATATAATAGAATACTAGAATGAACAATCAATTATACATGTAATTACAACATAAATGAATAATAGAATAAAAATATTCATTATTATTAGTTACATTAGTATTATTCTTAATGAAATATATTTTTTATCATGTCATTCCTCTGTTTCAATGTTTATCTTCTCTTAATCTCTTCTAAGGCATGATTTCCACTACTATCTACCTAACCTTTTTGCAGCCACTTACACAAAGTCATTGACCATTTACAAAAGCATAGAATGTTTCTTCCCTTGATAAAGCACTGATTTTCACGCAGAACAACTAGTTCTGTTGGTGTTGACATGGGTGCTGGTGACTACTACAAAAAACTGAAGGTGAGGCATGATGCCACGGATGAAGAGTTGAAGAAGGCTTATAAAAAGTTGGCCATGAAATGGCCCAGATGAGAACCATGATCAAGACCCTCTTAGGAAGGAAGAGTTTGAGGCCAAGTTGAAGCAGGTTTCTGAGGCCTATGATGTGCTCAGTGACCCTAAGAAGCGCCAGTTGTATGACTTTTACGGTGATCACTATCCCATTGAGTCTAATAGCTTCAGCAAAGAAAATGGCGATGGGAATATGAGGCTTGCAGTGGTGAGTGAATGCAGCTTGATTTGTATCCTTGAAGACCTTTACAAGGGTTGCAAAAAGAAGTATAAGGTCAAGGACTGTTTCTGATAAATTCGGGCACTTATCTAATTCATGCCCTTCTTTGCTTCATTGCATGCATTAGGTATACTGTTGCCGTTTTTTAATCAGAATTGAAGTTTCATAACAGTGATTTATGTTGACATTTTGATTGAAAAATAGCACTAAAAACACCTAAGTTTTGTCCATAACAGAATTGAAAGGGCCGATGTAAATTCATGATACATACAACTACTGTCATTAATTAACATCGCGAGTTTGTATTGGCTACAAGGCCTTTGAATTGAAACATTGAACCTTTTTTTTTTATAGAGAAAATTGAAACATTGAACCTAAAACCACTTTTGTGTAACCTTAACTGTTATCAAATGGTTTTTTTTTTGCTGCCAAGTGCTAATATGCAATTGTATTAAAGAAAATTATGATGCTTTCTTTTTCTTTTTTATTGTTGTACGATAAATCTTGGTTTTTTTTTTTTTTTTTTTGCAAAGCACGATAAATCTTGGATAGTTTACATGGTACCGTGCCTTGGCTGTCTGTCCTTTTGTTTGGTTGTCATTATTATTATTGGTGTTTTTATCATTATTATGTTTGGATTCTATACTCGATGTTGTTTTCGTAGGTTTTTTTTCTTTGGCGTTACATTTATTTGGCTTGATCATGCACGTTTGACGTTTGTGAAGTCACACATACCTAAACATTTATCTGTATGCTGTGCCCACAAGGAAGGTGAAATTTAATTGTTTTGGGGATTTGCGTTTGCCCCCTTGGCCGTTAATGTTATGTGCTATGTAAAATGTGTTTCATTGTGTTAATATCAGGCTTGTGTTATGTAAACTATATTTCTTTGGTTTATTTAAATATAAGGCTTATTTCCTGTTGAACTTGGCTATTTGGATCGAATTTCTTTCAACATAAAAAAGTTGGAGCATATATATTTTTCATTTTTGCCTCCTCATTTCAATTCCACTAAGAGCCCTCTATTTTTTGTTTTGTTTTGGCAGAGTGTTAAAGTCTGCAAGAAGAAATCTTGAAGATAGACATAAAACCTGGTTGGAGAAAGGGCACAAAAATCACTTTTCCTGGGAAATGCAACAAAGAACAATGGTATGCTCCAGCTGATCTAATTTTTTATGTTGGATGAGAGGCCTCATGCTATTTTCAAGAGGGAAAGAAATGATCTTGTAGTGATCCAGAAGATATTACTTGTAGATGCTCTCAAAGGAAAGACTCTCAACTTGACTACCTTGGATGGAAGAGATCTCACAATCCAAGTCACAGATATTGTAAAATCAGGCTATGAGCTGGTGGTCCCAAATGAGGGTGCATGCCCATCCCAAAGAAACCTGGCAAGAAAGGAAATCTCAGAATCAAGTTTGATGTTATGTTTCCATCAAGGATGACCACACAGCAGAAGTGGGATCTAAGAAGGATTCTCAGTGGTGCTGATTACTAAACAAATAGGACTAGTGTCATACCCAACGATGCATGGCCATTTTACTTGTGGGGCTGAATAATAGGAAATGGATCTAATTGCATGATAGTGTATTTACATATCATATTTGAATCGGTGGATGCACAATTCAACCACAACTATGCCTTTTACAAAGATGAAAGCTCAGACTTTTCACTCCAACATTCAAAACTGAAAAATGTTTAATAATCCTTACATTACATCCATATCACAAGATTAATATTTGGACAGGTAGTCCAAATACATCATAAATGGACCCACTATTGTTTAGAGAAAAGCTAGCTAGCATACTAAATGCTTTTCTGCATATATAGATAGATTATACAAATAGAAATTAGAAAAGCTTTCCCTAACAGGAACCCAAAAAGAAATTAGAGGCTGCAGGGGAAGTGTCTTTAGCAATTTTCGCATTGAAGAGTGTTGTCTTCCACCCCAGTAGTTTCCTAGAGCTCATGGTTGGGGTTGGGGTCCTTGAAGGAGAAGGAGTAGTAGTAGAACATGCAGTTGCAGCCATCCTCATCTTCTCAATCAGCGCTTCAGTATTCACCTGCTCAGACAAAATCTTCTCAAGTTGTCTAGGGTCAATCACCAACTTCACTCTCCAAACCCCATTCTTTGCTGTTGGCAGCACTTCAAGGGCTGACCAATTTGACAATTTCTCAACATAATCACATGCTGATGCTGCAGATTTGCACATTTCCTCTGAAACTCGGACTTTGTCGCAGCAACTTTCTTGGTGCTCCACTTGAACCTCCTTCAGAGGGAGAAGATAATAGAAAAGACCATAGCTTAAAGTCTCTTGCTCTGGCAAAGGTGATGAGGCATGACCCTGGCGGAAAATACCATAACCCGGGTAATGTTGAAGCACTTGAGCTACTGTTTTGGGAGCTTTGAACTGCAAAATGGCACCACTGTCACACATAACACGAATAGAGTGGTGACACTCTCCAGTGGTACCCTTCATAGAGCAATTCCCCATTTGCTTGATTTCAGTGCTAGTAACTACACTCCACTCGAAGCTCATATTTAAGTTTGAAATTTGTTGTGCGAAAACTTGTCCTCATATGTCACCCAACGTTGCTGTCCTGTTTGGACTTAATTTGATTATTTTAATTCTTAGCGGCGCGCATGTGAAATTGGACCGTTGGGAACTGCTTTGACAAAAACAAAGGGAAAACAACAGAATGAGAGGTGGATTCTCAAATTTATTGGTGTTGAGGAGCACATTTATTTCAAATATCCGCTCCAGAGGCTCTGCTGTTTGCTGGCCCTTATACCCCTCTATGTTTTCTTCTTTTTTTCCTGGTGAAAATTGTTTCAATGCATTTGTTATACACTCAGTTTCTCTTTCATCCCACTTACCCACAATTTTTCTTTCTACTTATCTCTTTACCTGTCAGATTTCTCAATTTATCTATCTTCCTTCCCTTGTTTCTTTTTCCCAATTTCTCTCTTCCTTGCACATAAACACTTCAAAAGGGAGTCTACTTTGAACATTTTTCAAGAACTAAAGTGATGGAAGAAATTAAATTAAACAGTGAAAAACCATCATTTTTACTTTACGTCAATTCACCGTGTTATTAATCAAAATCGCCATTCATGAATCATACAATATAGTATAAAAGGTGCAACTTGCAGGTTTTATGATAGTATTTTTGGATATCACTAACTTATTTATACAATAAAATCATACAATATTGTTTACAATAGTATTTTTCTTCTGTCTTTTTTTTTTACATTTTCATTTTTTCATTATATGACCGTCTTATCTCATATTTTGCGTCTTCTCTCTCTCTCTCTATTGTATAACTTTTTTTTACAGTTTTTTTTTCCATAGTAATCCAATTTCTGTTTGGTTTGAGAGCAGATATGAATGGTTTTATTTGGTACAAAGAGACAGAGGTGGTCTGATAAAAATATTGAATTTTTTGTATCAACGTCACGTTCAAATCTTTAACGACGGGACTAATTGAATCATAAGTTCATTCGTTGAACTTTTACTTCGAGCTGAAGAAAATTCCCATACTTCTTGTCTGGACTTGAAGCACTTTTGGATAAGGAGGCAGGCGAATTTTCCTGAAATCTAAATCAACGTAGCTCATAGGTTCGCATCAAGGAATAGGGTTACTAAGAAACATAAGAAGATGCCTTCACGGGACCTTCCTTTTTGTCTACTTAGTCCGTGACATTTGTCCAAATATGCGAGGATTTTCAGGCATGTCAATGGCATTGGGATCATAACATTTTTGTTTAACTTCTTTTTATATGTTAAAATTATTCACTCCGTGTCAAAATAAGTGTCTTAGGTTGAATCTTCAATTCTTATAACTCCTCAGCCGCAGCCGCACCCAGAAGCTTAAGCACATCAACCCACAAACTCAACTTGCTCGACGCCACCGATGCTCCCCAGTTTGTGGAGGGTGTGGTGGGGCTAGGTTCGTTCCTTGCTTCCATGAGAATGCCTTAGTGCACTGCATCTGTACCTAGGGGTATATTGTCAATTACATGTAACCTTGCCAATCTACGGGGTTAAAGCTAATTTTCATTGGATGGAATATTGGAAACTAGCTTTTGTTTTTTACCCAAAAAAAATTGTATGTTAATGCCTTCTTTTGATTTCTGTAAAAGACCATACATATTGAGTAGCTAGCTTGCAAAACATGAAACAATTATGATTAACGAATATAAAAAAACCATGTAAATTCGGGCCGAGTTTGTGCAAAGCTTTTCGCACAATATACCACCATTGATTGTCATATATCATGTGTGTGGAAGGAATGAATGTTCTCATTCTCATGTTAAAATTTTACATGATTATATGATGTGAAAATTTTGTATTTATTTCTTTTTTATATAAATTAAATAGGTAAGGCTGTATTTAAATTTATGTATACTTAAAGACATTTTTAATACTTTTAAGTTACATTTTTAAAAAAAAAATTATACTAGTACAAGATCAAATAATCATAATAAATTTTAATATTTACTATGTTTATGATGATTATTTTAAAAATGAATTTATCGTATAATTTAAGATTTTTTATTTCATGTTGATTTATCAAATTACACCAAACTTTTACAAGCTTTTTTTTAGGAAAAATTTTACAAAATTGTCTTCTACACTTGAAAATATTTATTCTTTTTTCTCTCCTGTGCCATACATTCTTTTGATCGACTTAAAAATGAAGTACATTTAGTTTAATGTTAATGTGGGGTTGAATAGCTTAAATTTTAGAAAAGTTTAAAAAAATATATTAAAATGTATGTCTTAGATTAAAAAGTATCGATATTTAACTATAAGAATAATATTTGTACTTATGTTATTTTAGCCTACATTAAGTTGGTAACAGTGGGTGAAATTTCTTTGCCTAAAAATGAAAAAAAAAAAAAACAATTAAGGGCCCGAAACAGTTAGTAAAGTTTCTCGGCCTAAAAATGAAAAGAAAAGTACAGTTAAAGGCCCAACCAAGTTCGAACAGTGACCTCTTAATCTACAGTCAAATGCTCTACCACTAAGCTATGAACCCATTACTTATTATAAATGTCTCAAAGGTATTATTAAAGCTATATATACCTTTAACCCAAAGGAAATATTAAAGAACATATTACTTTGATTCTTGTTGAATTTCCTATAAGGTTAATTAGGATAATTTTTTATTCACATTAATAGCACGACTAGCAAACTGATTTTATCAAAAGGATCTAACTGAGTTTATAAGTGAGAATGTGTGAATATTATAAACTCTTTCATACTATGTTTAATTTCTATGGATAAAAAAATAACATTAATTTCTAATTTTATTTTATGACATCATTATATATGAATTTTGAACAATTAATCAACAATGTTTTCTAATATTTCCTTTTGGGTTAAAGGTATATATAGCTTTAAAACGCTCAACCCTAATCCCTCACGATGAAAAGTCTAATTTATCTATTATCTCTCTTAAGCAAAGATTGAATAGTAAATCGCATTAAACATGGAGATGTATGCAGAGACAAAACAAAGTCATTGTATCCCTAAGTTTAGATATTTTTTCCCAATTCTTTAGAAATTACCATTTGTCCATGTATAATTCCTAAAACTAATGTATGGATGATCAAACCATAAATAAAGATGAAGAGAAGTAAAGAAGTAATAAAAATAGAATTTGCATTCAATAGATAATAAGAACAATTATATTACAAAGGTGTTGGTGTGTTGAGCTTCCAACAATGGGATTTAGCCTGCCATGACTAAGCCTGAATTGCGCGCTAAGCGAACTCAACTTCTTTCAAATTTTCTTCAAGGTTTTTCTTCTAATTTTTGCACCTATTTCCCTTTAATGCACTTGAATTCTTCTTTTTTTGCCTTCTTTTAATTAAAAATTGTAAAGATGTTAAATTTTTTGTTATTTCATTAAAAAAATAATAAAGTAAAGAAATTATAATCATTATTAACCAAAGTTGATTATCAAATTTAACTCAAACTTCACAGTTATCAATTATCATTTTGGTCTCTAAATTTTTTAAAGGATTCAATTTAATTCTTAAATTTTTTAAAAATTTAATTTGGTTCCTCAAATTTTTTAAAATGCATCAATTATATCATCTCCGTCCAATTAAGCTAATGCCGTTAGTAAATTTGTTATTATTTTAATAAAATAAAATAATTATCACTTCTTCTTCACTCGTGTTTGTTGTTGTGGCTCTTCTTGTTTTTCAAGTCCATGTTCGGATTTTGTCCCTCCATCGTTGTCGGCATCCGAAATTACATAATTTCTATTGTATTTTAGGAGCATGTACAAAATCTAAAGTGGAAATATGTTTTGGTGTACAAAACTACAATAGAAACATATTTTTATTTTGAATTTTGTACACACGCTCGTACTATAACAAAAATATATTTTGTATGATGAAAACATGTTGCTGTGAAAAAAGCATTTTGGAAAAAAAAATAATATTCACGTGTGTAATTTAAATAACACTACAAGTGAGGATGTTTAATAAAATGTTTTTTGGAATGAGTTGTAACAAATTTGCCTGTATTTTCACTTGATCCTAAATATTGATAGAATCATGAACAAAATATGAAATAGGATTGGTTGGGTAAAATTAATGAATATTTCATATCTAAATACGGTATCAAAAATTACATAATTAAAAAAAGTATAAAGCAATTGTGTTAATTGTGAAAATTATATTTTTTTCATTTATCCTCGATTATGAGTTTTTTTTAAACAAACAAGAAAGTTTATAATTTTTAACTTATTAAAAAATTATCTAATACTTAATACATACAATAATAGTAATTTTAATAAAGATAGTCATAGATAATTATCTTAGGTAATATGAAGGTTTGTAATATAATTTGTAAGTAAATTTTATAATGTTGTTTTCGATTAAAAAATCAATTTCAATAGTTATTATATTTTGATACTAATTTTAAAAATAAGCATAAATGTAGATTAGAAAAAGGAAGGATTTGAAAAGATGGAGTAAAGTAAAATGTATGAATTCATAAAAGGTGAGAATTTAATATATAAACAATAACTTGTTAAAACTCTGGCTAATTTAGACATTATCTGTATTTGAGAAATAAATTAATTGATAGTATTTTAACTCTTTTTAAAATTAGAGTCAGATATCTTATTTATAAACTTCAAATATCAACCGTGTAACTGCAAAATTGACAAATAATTTAAATAGTATATTGTCAAAAGATATGAAAATGAAGATGTGTAGTTGGTTGGTCCACTACACTATTGTCATTTTGTGGGAAGAAGAATGCTTCTTCGTTTCGACTCAGTCCAACAGTTTTGGTTATTATTGACAATTACCGGCCTACCGCAACAACTCCATGACTATATATATATATATATATATATTAATCGAAAAATCTCTTTCATTGATTATTAGCTATTCAATGAAACCAAGGTGAAATAAATTTATTTTTCTTCCAATTTTCTATTTTTATTTTTATTAATTTATGAGACGACGTACCTTCAAAGTTTATCTATACCTATAATGAGATAATGATTTACCTAACAGACAATTAAGTATTTTTTTTTATATTTATTTTATATTGACCATTCGTTTAAACCATGATACACCGTGAGTACCTGACGACATGTTAGGAAATGAAGCCTGTTCATAATATTCTGTACACATAACACAGCCATCACGAAACAGAACACACAATCCTCTTTTGATACTCTTGTCACAACGATCATCAATTTCAACCCTACCATTGTGATGATTCATGAAATGACAATTTCTTCTTGTTCATAAAAGATCATTCATTATTCCCGAAAGACACGGCACAAAATCTTGACGACGATAATACTCTAATTTCCTGGTCAATGTTAAATCTCGACCAAGCCTCACGGATTATGCAATCGTTGATTTTAAGACTACGAAAAATAACAGTACTAAATCTAATAGTCTAGCTTAATCACCCCATAATTACAATTAACCCCTCCTGCACCAGGTAATATCTTATTGAGTCATACATGAACTATTAAGATTTGAGTTGAGATTTATAAAAACTTTAAAGCATATTAATGTTTAAAGCACACGTATATAATGTATGAATAACACTGAAATGGACCACCATGGTTTCACACTTCTCCACTATATTTTGAGTTCCTTCTGAACACAACACAAGCTACAACATATAGGCTTCCATTTGTCGCCAATTTGTAGTTTTTGTACAAGAACCCATATGCAAAAATAGTTCATCCTTATTCTATTCTCTCTTAATAATATGAGTATAATAGACCATCCTCTATACAAAAGTACTAGTAATAAATATATAGGTTGTTGAATATCCAAGCGTCCTCCGTTATATTCATTTTGTTTTGTCTTTCGGACTCTCTTCTTAAGTCCATACTTAATAACTTTCAAACCAACCCAAACCTCTAATTATCTATTGTCTCTGTGAGTGATGTTCTTCTTGTTGTATTATTTTGCTATTTATCTCCTTTTATGCCGGCAAAGCCTTAAAAGTGTCACTGAAGGTGTCTTGTTCTGCAAAAATATCCAGCAGAGACAACGCCTATAAACCAAAAAAAGGGACAGAGTTTAGTGGACCAGAAAAAAAAATAACATGAACTATGTTATCTTCTTTCAAATGGGACCAATATTCAATCAAGAAGATAAAAATAAAATACCTCGGGCACATTCAGCTCAAGACGGAACTTGGGACCATCATAGTGGTGAAGGATTGGCCTGAAGGAATCCTCCTCCAGTGGTTCACAAGTTTTCCTAGTTATCACTCGTACCTGCAATCATCATTTATGAAGCATCTTAAGCATCATCCACGAAGTAATAAATCATAAATCATACCGATACAATTAATTAGTGTACAAAATTTTTACACTATCAACCAATGTTATCATCGGTATGACTTGTAAGATAGTTATCGGTATAAACAATTTATGATTAGATAACCTAATTTCTCAATTTAGAGTTGGATTACAGTGTTACCTGAGCGGGGAAACGAGATTCACCAGGGCACTTCTTATCCTCCCAAGCTGATGGATCAATATTTGACCCTCCAAAACTTGCAGCCTGAACAAACCCCACCACATATTATGAGTTAATTCCAAAAAAGTATTCAAAACATGAAGCTGCTAAAGGTTAATTAATCTAATGGCCCAATCCATAAATAATTTATAATGCAAATTGGACTCCAGAACAAGCAGCCTCATTAAATTAAACTAAATTAATTGAGAAAGAAGATGTTGAATTGTTAACACTTAACACACCTCAAAGATTCCATGGAGTTGGTGAGTGGAATAGTTGTAAAGGAAAAGGGGCAACCCCGGAGTAATGGCCCGAACAGAATCTCTGTATCGTGGAGGCAGACCTAAAACCACAAACATTTTCCAATGAAACGAATTTAATTAGCATCAATCAGATATACAAGTATACAGGGGTCCTCACCTAACAGCTATCAGTATAATTAAACTTTATCATAAAAATGATTCATCATAACATTTTTATGTACGAAGTTAGAAAAAAGAGAAAAAGGGACAGGATAAAATTCTTCGCACAAGATAATTGATACTGAAGGTTAATGATAATTTAACAGTTCAAGGATTCTGTTCCAGTGTATGACTACAGCAATTAAAAAACCTGAAGTCTATAGTATCTTAGATGATAATAATAAGAATATAACAATTGCATAATTGAGTCTCAACTAGGAAATTAAGGAACATACCAAAGAGTTGTCTCTTGAGATTCTCAGCCATGGTATCATTGTTGCAAACAAAGATGTAGCCTCCAATGGTTTCATTCCTAGGAAGAGACTCTGCTGGGGGCAGCGTTTTGAATCTCTTGTCGCCAGCAGCCTTGGAATCCTTGCTGTTATCATCGTTATTGGTGTTGCCCCCATGCTTTTTGTTGATGTTGTTGTTTTTCTTGGAAGGTTTGGATGGGTGAAAAAGCTCATCTTCATCCTTGAACTTGTGTCCCTTAGGATTGATATTCAGGTTAATATTGTTGTTAAGATTGGCAAAACCAGGCTTGGAGTAAATTCCTTTGTTGAAGCCTCCATTGAGACCAACTCCACCAACACCCAAAATGTTATTGTTGTTGTAAGGCACGGCAAGAAGAGATCCATTCATGTTTTCATTGTAATCACAAGCTGGCTCCTTTGACTTGAAAGAGTTGATCTCACCCCCAACTTTGATGTCAAAATTAATCCTTTCATCACGCCTCTTGGAGATGTAACTGTTGCTCCAAATCGAATCGTTTAGAGAAAGGTTCGCCAAATTAGATGCCTGTAACCTCAGCTGGTCACTGAATTGCCAAAACGACTGATTATTATTCTCCATGATATGCCAATAAAAATACGAACTTCGAAGCTACTTTGAGTATGCGTAATAAATGTTGTATTGCCTAACAAAGAACAAGAAGAAGAATGAATTGGATTCAGAGCAGGTGCTGCTTGGAATGAGAAAATTTGATAAGGAATCACTAGTGTTGGATTATATAAGACATTAAAAATGAGATGAGATGAAACTTCGTGGAAAGTTACTTACGGGTTGCGTGTGTAATTGTCAAATGTGAGAGGAAATTTTGTTTTCGGTGGTGTTGTCATTTTTTTTTTCCATTAAATTTAAATTAGGTGGTGTGCTCTGCTCCTAGGTGAGTGATGAGTGATGATGATGCCAAAACGCGTACACGTGACAAGGTGAAGTGGAAGGTGGAAGGTGGCAGTTGGGTTTGATTTTGTATACTATCCTACTTTCCAGAAGCTGATAGAGTCGTCTTTACTTTTGTTTGAGTTCACACCAAGAATTGTTGTTTTACTACTCTGTAAGAAAAAGTATAAAAGACCAAGCTATGTTAGATTAATCAAATTACATTATTTATGTTAGAAGCAATTGAGGAGATGAATAATAGTAATTCGAACTTTTGAAAGAGAAATGAAAAAAATGTTGTTCTTGGAGAGAAATAAAAACTGATAAGAATATAATGTATTATTGAAAATTTTCTCTTAAAGTGTTACAATACAATTCCTTTCATACAAATCAAGACATAAATGATGCTCCCTTATAACTATCACTCTCCACATTTAATTATCTGTCATAACAGATTTTCAACTATTAACATCTAAGACCAAATGATACAAAACTATTTAATTGAATTTTCATATCTCAACAATAGTAATTTGATAATTAAAAATATCGCTTCCATTAAGTTATGAATTAAGTTACAAAGAATGATGTTAAAAATATGCATTTGCTTTTTGTTTTGTCGTCTTCTTTATTTGAACTTCCTTAGCTGCTAAGACATGGAATGGAAGTGTAGTCTAGAAAGCACTGTGGAGCCTGTGAGTGTATATTACACTGTGCATGATTTTGTGGTCCGTGACAAACGGGCACGTCGGTGTTTATGCCATGTTCAATGAATCTTTATTGACACCTGTGTCTGTGTTTGGTGGTGCCCCCTTTCTAATTACCCCTTCTTTCTTTTGTTTTTTTTTTCTTTTTTTAAGGTTCTAATTACCATTTCAGCCTCCTCCTCCATTCCTCTTTCCCATTATAAATCTCAAATATAAAAAATGTCTTTAAGATATTAATCAGACAAATAAAAATATTTTTTTATAAAAATATCATTAAAATTTATTTTCATGATTTTTAATACAATTTTATTATATTTTTTTATACAATTTTTTTAAAAAAATTTAATCAATATTTCTAGGTGCTAATTAGCAAAACTCTTCTTAACTTTTTTAAAGAAATCACACGTAATTAATATTCGGATATTCTATTTTGAATCATGTTAATGAATATCTGAGTATTGTTTAAAATTTTTAAGAGCCTTTTTTTTACAACTCATAAATTTTCTTAAGAGCTAAATATAATATTTGCTTCGTTTTTTATATAGCTTTTATTTAATATATTTACTTTCAAATTGTTAACAACCCTCATAAAATGTTAATCAACATTTATCCTTCCTTCACCTTTCCCATTTACATACTAAGTATGTATAAAGATTAAAGATGAAGTTAATTTCATTTTTCTTTTGCCCTTCACATGTTTGGTCTGTTCAGAGATATTTTTGTTAGCTGATAATTGAAGGTTATTCTATGTCGAAGTATAAAAGATTATTAGAGTGGAGTACACTATCAAAAATGGAATTTAAGCCCGTACCGACATGTTTAAGAGATTTAGTTAGTATCAAATGTGTCCAGTTTTGTTGGATCTTTTGCCCTTTATATATATCTGCATGCTTGCGATAGATATAACTTTTATATAACTTTTTTTATTAAATAAATGTTTAAGAAAAAAGGTAATATTGATTAAGAGATTAATGAATATTTGTTAAAAAAAATCAAGTATTGACTATATTGAGAATATTAAGGTTGACTATATTCGATAAAATTAATTAATTGAAAAGTTAGTTTATTAAATTATAAATATAGTAAATAAAAAATAATTAAATTATAAATTATTTATAATGGATATGTAAAAAATTTGATAAATAGATTAAGGATAAAAAGTTAAAGTTAGTGTTTAAAAAAATATTATTTCAAACGTTATAAACTACTTAAAAATTAAGTTTGTTTATCAAATAAGTTAGTGAACTTTTTAACTAATAAAAAATTAAAAATTAATTTAAATATTTCATCAAACATAAAAATATATATATATATATATATATATATATATATATATATATATATATATATATATATATATATATATTCTCAGAAAAACTAGCTAAAAACTAGTAACTAAAAGTTTTTAAGCTAACTTATTAAGGTCAGTTTGTTTAACATAAAATAACTTTTTTTTAAATATTTTTTTTTTAAATATTTACTTAAAAAGAAAATAAGATTTGCTTATCAAAATAAACCGAAAACTACTTTATTTTTAGCAGTTTAAACTAACACACTAAAAAAAAGTTATTTATTTTATTGAAGTAGGTGTTTTTAACAAATAAGTTTAAGTAAAGTGACCTTAAATCATAAGTGTTTGATAAAACTAGTTATTGAAGTAACCGGAAAATATAAAATGACATTAATGACATATCTAGAAAGGTAATAAGAAAATTAAATAAATATTTTAAGAATAGAAAAAATATAAAAAAAACTAGGAATTGACATTTTAAAAAATATTACTTCAAGCTGTGTTTAAAAAGTATTAAAAATTACTAATAAAACATTAGAAATTACTTTAAAAAAATTGTTTATCCAACAATTTTTTTCGGTTATTAAAAAATTACAAACTAACTAAAAGACTTTTCAAATATAGTTAAATAAAATATACATATATCCTTCTAAAATATCTTTCCATTAATCATTCTAATAGTTAATTCTAGGTAGAAAATTAAATACATTTGATGTTTTTAAAATGAAAAAAAAATATTTATTTAAAAGGTTGGAGGATTAGTAATTTAGTATGAAGAAAATATTAAAAATATTCTATTATATATTGTATTTTGAATAGAAAATTGAAAGCTTAGCTTAAAATTGAAAGTTGTTTTTAAGTTACTTTATTATAAATATTTGATAAAATTATCTGTTTAAATAATTAAAAAATAAAAAACGATAAAAATAGACATATATTATATAATGTATTAATATAAATTTCAGTTTTATTTTATGGATACAAATATATTTTGAGGTGATAAATTTTTGGATAAAATATGTTTGGAATCCTTATGAAGTTTAAAAATATTAATTTTTTCCTCATAAAAAAATTTGTATTAATTTGACTCCCATAAAATTAAAACATTTTTTTGTTGGCCCTAGTGATAACTCTGTTAGACGATTCCATGATATGACTAACAAACCTAAAGGATTGTATTGAATTAGGATTTTAAAATAATATTTTGACATAAAATTTTTTGTGAATTTTAAAATATTTTGTAAAAATATAATGATTTTAAAGATTTTTTAAGACTTTTATGATTAGGATTTTGTACTTAAAATTTTAATGGATTTACAAATTATGAATTTATAAGATTCTAAAGGATATTATGAAATTTTAATATTTTAAAAGACTCCATGAATTCAAAAATAAAACCAAAATTATTGATAAATATTCATAAATTTTCTTCACCTAACACTTTAAATCAAATTCATCTTATACATATAATCTTAAAACTGTTAGATAACAAATCAATTTTCTCTATCATATTCTCATTCAGTTATCAATCATATTAATTGTATAAATTTTTTACACCGCAATGTCTTTTGGTAATATGGATACTTATAATCATTGTCACAATAAGAACACCATCAAACAAAAAAACATGCTAAACAATTATTTTAAACTTTATTTATATATTTATTCACTTATATATGAGTCAACTTCTCACATTCATTATAGTTATATATTTCTCGTGTTCATACATACATACACACACACACACACACACACACACACACACACACATATATATATATATATATATATATATATATATATATATATATATATATGAGCATGTTATCAAGATGTCCCAAATTTAAAGAATTGAAAAGATCTCTCATATCACAAGTTTTAGGATATTTGACCATTAATCAAAAGACAAAAAAATTATGAATGTTTACTATTTTCAATAAAAAGACAATGAATTATGTGTGATGAGAAAAGAAAAACTTGTCAATTATTGGCAGGAAAATAAACAAAGAAAGGAAGTCTCATGAAATCTCAAGGGTTTAAGTGAAATTGTTTAATGTGTATTTTCTACTAAAAAGTCTCATAAAATCCATTAACATTCATCTTAAGAAAGAATTTATCGAAATTTATATACTTTTGAATAATAGAAGAATTTATTTAAGTTATAAAAAATCTTAATTGAATATTAACGATTTTGATTAATTTTCTTTAAAAATCCCAATAGTCTTGATTGAATACCACAAGACTTGTTTCTATTATTTAAAAATATTGATTGAATACCTTAAGACTTTTTTTATCAATAAAAAATCATTTAAAATTCTTTGAAATCCTAATTAAATACACCCTCTTTACTTACTTTTTTTTTTCTGCCTTCTCAAGCACACCTAGAAGACACTAGAACCCATTGTTATTTTTTTTTCCTTAATTTCATCAAAGGTGGGAGGAAATCATTTAGGAAGTAACAAAAAATTATAATTTTAGAAAAGTTTTAGTTGTAAGAAATTATTTAATTTATTTTGGGGAATTTTAGTCCCACAAATTATTTAATTCATGTGTAATAAAATTACACATAAAAGTCTGTTAATTACATCATATCACTATCTAATAGAGTTATCATTGATGACTGATAAAAAATTATTTTATTTTTATAAGGATCAAATTATTATGAATATTTTACAAGGATGAATTTAATATTTTTAAAATTTTATAGGGACTCCAAACATATTTTATCCTAAATTTTAATTTTTTTAATTAATTTAAAACTTTTATATTTTTTATTTATAGACAAGTTATTTTATTACCATTTTAGTTTCAATTATTACATTTTTTCATATATTTTCTCCTATTAATCTTTTACTATATTTTAAAATATTTTTAATCAAGTTTATAATAAAGTAAAAAAATACACTTAAATAAACATGATACTTTTATTATGTTAATTAGCATAGTAATTAAAACAAATTGTCAATAATTCAAAAACTACTAAATAAAATAAAATAAAACAAATCACACCTTTTTAAGCTTCTGAAATATTTAATTTGGACTGTAAAATTATGTTTCAGAGAGATCTTTTCAGAATATAATTTTTTTACATTTCATATTAGATGCAAGAAGCAGCTAGGAAGTGCAGGAAGTAATTGCTTAGTTTGATTGGTCTGGATATAGACCTAAGTTGGGCAATTTCATTAAGTGGCCCAAATCAAAATTTAAGATATATATTTACCGTATTTTCAAAATTTATAATAAACATGAATATGTAATATTTTTATAAGTAAATTTTTAATCCGTAAAACAAAGCACATAAACAACAAAACATTAGATTAGGACGTATTTCTGAAAGAAATTGCGCGCAAACGTATCAATTACACTTATGACTTGAGCACATGCATATCAACATTACACAAATGAAAAGAGTTTGATGATTCAAGCATCTAAAAGACTGCTAGGATCCGTCATTAAAAAGAGAAAGTGTTAAGAGAAGTTGCATTTCATTAAACTTCATCTTTTCCTTTACTAATTTGTTCGTTCTTTAACACATTCAAATTTTGGCATGATATTTATTTTTGGACTGATTGTTTCTTACAATATATTAAAGTCGACATTATTAGAAGATGTTTCATTTTTTAATTCATCTTCCATTTTGTTACTTTCTCTCTCTCTCTATATATATTATTTTAAATTAATGACCATAAACTTTTAAAGAAAATTATTATGTTGCTCGTGAAAATTTTCATTCTCAATTCTTAAACATATTTATGCATATTGTTAAAACTACATTAACAATTAGTTGAAAACTGAACAATTAACTCAAAGCTAAAAAGTTAATTAGTAGTTAGAACTTAAAAAACTAACTTAATAAATTATAAGTATTTTGTAGAATTAGTTGTAACCGAAAAGCATAAAATGATTAAAAATAATTAAATCATTTATTTTAAAAAATTATAAAAAAATAAATAAATATATCAAGAATAAAAATAGAAAAAAATATAAAATTAAAAGTTAAAAGTTAATGTTTTAAAAAATACTACTTCAAATATTGTTTAAAAAAACACTTTACTAAAAAAACTTACTTATCTTATTAAATAACCAAATAAACTTTTCAGATATTTAAAAAAATTAAAAATTAATTAAAATAACTTGCAAAATATAACCATCATATATTAATACTATTATATTCACTTCTTAATATATGTTAGCGTGATTGATCAAGACATTGTAATTCAAATCTAATAACTCCTTTTTTTAGGAAGACCTTTTTTATTTTTGCACTCCAAAAATCATGTTCCTCCCTGGTTTTATTTTTAAAGTGTATACATTGTATAGTTGTATGAAGGTATGACAAAGATTTTTTTTCATTCAGCTTATTCACCACGAATCCTCGTTTATTTGGTCCAACCTGGTAACATCACATTTAAGATCCTTTCATGGAGTAAAAGCACGTAATTTGGAGGCTATTTAATTTAGTGCAAAGTTTACATTATTTTTTATATTTTTATTATTAATTTTTCAAATTAAATAATAAGACGTATTTAGGGATAAAAAAAATAATAGCACGAATTTTTATTTTAACCCAGTAGCATATTATGTCAAGGATAACATATGTGTAACTTCAGTAAAAAAATAAAACATATATGCAACTGGATCAAGATAAAATATTCATAATATTATTAGTTGGTTTAAAATTTTGACGACAAAATTATAAGATTTTAGTTTCAATTTTATCTTTTAACTTAATAAATGTTTTATTTTTTAATCTAATGATAGATATTTAACTCACTTTAAACAGAATAAAATTATACACAAGGACAAAACTCTTTTTTTTTATATCAAATTCAATGAGCTATATTTCCAAAGCTCTCGTTCCATCATTCCATGTATGTATTGACTATTGACAACTAGATGTAGTAAGTATTGAAGTTTGTAATAAAACAGTGTTTTATTATTCCGTGAAGATCTGAATTCTGAAGGTTCACCTAAACTGAAGCCGCATGAGTAGTTAGGACAATAAACATGATCCACCAACAACATAAGTGCCATGGACGACGACGATTTCTCTTTATTGAAGGTTCAATTGGGTTGTTTAGGTAGTTAAGCGATTAAAAGAAAAGTGCAAAATTTAGAAAGAAACACTGTTTTTTTCGCCAAAGCCATCATTGGTTACATACACACAATTCAGGACAATAAAACAATGACGGACTTCCCAAACCAAACCTTAAACAATGCTTGTTTTATTTTATTTTGGTTTATTTTTCGTTTCCATTTGCTCTTTCTTCCACTGATAATCCAAAGTTCCCTCCTTTACTTTAAATCAACACATCTCAAGAGAGAAAGAGAGAGAGAGTGTGTGAGAGAGAGATGGCAGGTATCGCTGGTACATGTCCTTTAGGAGCATTGCTCAGAAACAGTGTCTCAGAAAACAATGGGAAGATATCTGTGGTTCATTATGAGGGGCTTAGATTGCAGCAGAGAATGCAAATGCCTTCACCAAGCCAGTACATTTCAGCTTCTTCATGTAAGAGCCATTACTCTTTCCTATTGATACTTGTTCTTTTGTTGCTTAATTATGAAAGGAAAACCTTGATGACTTGTAAGGGCATGTTTGTATATATTGAAAATGTAATTGTGGTAGTGTGAATTCCAATGTCCTTTGAAAATGTATATTGGAGGGAACTAGTTACTTGAATGATTGCTAACATATCCCATTAAAACATTCTCCTTGTTTCTGTGGTTTCAATTCCACTTCATGTGATGCAGCGGCAGACGTGTTACGTGTATGTTGTGTTTGTATGTTAGGGACTGCCAACAAATTAGATTCTCAAATGCGGATCAGGAATTAGAAGAGTATTCTGTTTTCTCTTTTTGTTGGATAGGTAGACATAGTGTGTCTTAATTGAGATTAGTGTTCCACTATCATGTTAACCAGACTGTTTAAGCGGTGCATTCCTTTTTTTTATGTCTATTTCTCCTATTTTGAATTTGAGCTATTCTACATCCTATTACCAATCTAACAGTTGGAGTTCTAACGTATTTATGATTTGTTATGTTATGTATGTAAACATAACATTAAAAATCAATGTTGACAGTGATTACTTATTTTAGCTTCTAAAGGGAATTGTTTACTTTAGATGAGTCAAATCCCAATATTCCATGGGTAACCGTAAATAGGAGGACGTAAACTAGAATGCATTTTTATGTTATACTTTATTGTGGATTGAAGCAGCAGCTCCAAGATGCAGAACAATCAAGGCCATGGCTTCCCCAACTGTTGGAGCACCAAAGAGAGAAAAGGATCCAAAAAAGCGGGTAGTAATAACAGGAATGGGTCTTGTGTCAGTCTTTGGTAGTGACGTTGATGCCTTTTACAACAAGCTTCTTGAGGGAGAAAGTGGGATAAGCCTAATAGATAGGTTTGATGCCTCAAACTTCTCGGTCCGTTTTGGAGGTCAGATACGTGATTTCTCTTCAGAAGGCTACATTGATGGCAAGAATGACCGGCGCCTTGACAATTGCTGGAGGTATTGCATTGTTGCAGGCAAGAGGGCCCTTGATGATGCCAACCTTGGAAAGCAAGTCCTTGACACTGTAAGTCACAGAATTTTTTGTAGCTGCATTATGTAGTTGCCTAACTAATCTAGAAAATTCTATTCTTAGGTTCACTAACCATATCAGTAGCGATTGATTTGTTGTAAGGACAAAATTTAGATACAGTTTCATAGGTGTTTTTTTTTTTTTTTTTTCAATTAGAATTGGAGTTTTACCTTAGTAATCAATGTAATAAAGGTTTGCATTAAAAGATTATCAAGGTGAAACTCCAATTTTAATTGGAGAAAAGTACAAACAACACCTAAAGAAAGAACTGTATATAAGTTTTGTCCATGTTGCTATCATTAGGACTATGATTTAATGAGGAGGATTGGTACGAAATTATACGTTCATTATGTCTCTAGCAGATGGACAAAACAAGAATAGGAGTTCTGGTGGGATCAGGAATGGGAGGTATAACGGCTTTCTCGAATGGTGTGGAAGCTCTTGTACAAAAGGGATATAAGAAAATTACTCCATTTTTCATTCCCTACTCCATCACCAACATGGGTTCTGCCTTGTTGGCTATAGACACAGGCCTAATGGGTCCCAATTATTCAATTTCCACTGCTTGTGCAACGGCAAATTACTGCTTTTGTGCGGCTGCTAATCACATTAGAAAAGGCGAAGCAGATATCATGGTGGTTGGTGGAACTGAGGCTGCAATCATGCCTAGTGGTCTTGGAGGCTTCATTGCTTGCAGGGCTTTGTCTCACAGAAACGAAGACCCCAAGAAGGCTTCAAGACCATGGGACAAAGATCGTGATGGTTTTGTGATGGGTGAAGGCTCTGGTGTGCTGGTAGAAACTTGAACCCAAAATTTTCTTTTACGCTATATATACATCTTTTACTAGTAATTCTAAAGCAATATGGCCTAACAAGTTTTTGTTTTAACTTACATTTGTTCACCTAATGACAACTTGATTCTCTATCACTGAAAAAAAAGGTAATGGAGAGCTTGGAGAGTGCAACAAAAAGGGGAGCCAAAATAATAGCAGAATATTTGGGGGGTGCCATAACGTGTGATGCTCATCACATGACTGATCCAAGAGCTGATGGTCTTGGAGTTTCATCTTGCATAAGCAAGAGTTTAGAAGATGCTGGAGTTTCTCCTGAAGAGGTAAGAAATAGAGAGTACTACCAAGGCACAAGTATCCAAACTGAACTGATCAATACATAATTACACATAATTAGAATGTTGCTTTGAAAAAGTTTAGATTCTATATTCAATTGTTTATGTAAAATTGATGATTTCTTATTGGTTTAATTTCTAAACTGTACAGGTGAACTATGTGAATGCTCATGCCACGTCAACACTGGCTGGTGACTTGGCTGAGGTTAATGCAATTAAAAAGGTTTTTAAGGACACATCAGAATTGAAAATGAATGCAACTAAGGTAAGAAACATTTTTTTTTTTTAGTTTTAAATGCTTCAGAATCTTATCAACATTCTTTCATTAACCTTGAAGTTTATCATTATATTTTCTTATCGTTTCAGTCAATGATTGGTCATGGTCTTGGGGCTGCTGGTGGTTTGGAAGCCATAGCAACTATCAAAGCCATAACAACTGGCTGGTTGCATCCAAGCATTAACCTAGATGTAACCTCCTGAACCAGAAATTCATCCTATCCTATTAATCATATGTTACATTGTGTAACTTTTGTTGATTCCCACAAGATCTTAATATTAAGTGTCTAATTTTCTCACTTTTCCGCAGAACTTGGAGGCTAGTGTTACAATTGACACTGTCCCTAACGTTAAGAAGAAGCATGAAGTTAATGTTGGTATGTATTTTCTCTTCAATTGAATAGAGGTAATCATGTAAAATTCATCGTTTCTGATCTTTAGTGTACTTTTTGCAGGTATATCCAACTCATTTGGATTCGGTGGACACAATTCAGTAGTTGTCTTTGCCCCATTCAGGCCATAAGTAGGATTCAAACTCAATCTGAGTATTTCTTTTACTTTGTCTTTTTTTTTTCTTTACACATTTTGAGAACCAGTGATTTTTGGACACAAATTCATAGGACTATATGAGTTATGGACTGAAAATAGTTGTTTCATTATGTATTGAAATCATATACCCAGATCGTGTGGTCTAATGTAATGAGCCCTGAAGTCAATAAAATGTAATTTTCAGCAATTGTGTTGAATACTGTTCTTTGCTAAATTTATATTAAGAATGAGAATTCAATCTGGGTAGCGTGCTTACGAGGTAGTTTTGTTTTTCACGAATTTGATCTTCAAGTGAATGCCGACACCCTACCATTTGATTTTTTGTAAATTCAGATCGCACACAAAAATTGGACAAACTTTTAACAGTCATTATTTCAACATCATATTTGATTGATATTATATATCTTATTTACTTTTTAATCTTTTTGGAATGCAGGTATATCAAAATACTCTTCAAAATCAAAGAAAATAACAAAAATTGCCTCACTTTAATTATTAATTTATAAAAAGTTAATCAAGACTTTATTCATTAAAAGATTATAGTTTTTATTAAAGCTTATAGTGAAGTACATTGAAAATCAAGATAAAGTGTGTTAGACTGTCAGTAATACTTTTCCATTAAAAGAATAATAGTTTCAATTTTAATTGCGAGTTGGCGTTCTCCATAAATTAATTGCGGGGTTGTTTGTCCAAACAAGTTCCTTACGTCAAACAATTGGTCACGTGCATGTCTAACGCTCCTAATGCCCCCCTAATGGCCCACCTCAAGTCAAGTATGCAGTACTAGTTTTTTTATTGAGATTATCCATACACGCAAGACCTACTTTTGCTATCGCCCTACTCATTTATTTATTAAAGTTGCTTTTAAGTTTAAGGTACAATAATTTATTTTTTAGCTTCTATCCAAAAAAAAAAAAAAATTCATTTTAGTTACGGGCAAGAAATCTATTTCAGATTAATGATTGTCTTCATAATGGGCTAGAAAGCCCAAAATAATCTTGGAAATATGGGCTAATGTTATCTGTTCTTAATTTCTAGGTCTACTCTCTTTCCAGACTATCATTAATTTCTGCGCTTCCCATATATTCAAGTCCATTCTAGACCAAAAGAAAAACTCCATTATATCACCTTGGCCTATATTTTGGAAAAATAGGCCGTGGGGTACAATAGCAAACGAAAAAAAATATATTCATTTTAAATTGGAAGATTTCATTTGGACAATAATTTCGTACATTTTTTATCTTACAATTAAGACAGAATAAGCATAATTAATGAGATAAATAATATAAATAAGAGAAATTGAGAAATAGAGAAAAAATGTATTACGAAAAAGCATTTTAGAATATTTGTATAGGAATAATTGCTCATTTCGTGTTTGATTAAGCTTATTTAAAGACATAATAGTTTGTTTTTATCCATTTCTTGAGAGTTTTTTTTGGAAAATGATTTTTTTTTGAAGTAGCTTTTTCAAAACATCTATTAATATTCATAATTTGGGGCAACTAGATCCATAGAAAAAGCTTCTACAAATTTTTACCAACTTTAATAATCCGCCAATTTCTTTTTCTTTACCCAATAATCAATTTAGCTCCTAATTCGTGAGGCATCTGTACATTGAATTTTTGTGGATATCACTTTCGTTTGTATAATTGAATCTCTCACTTATGAAAATAAATTGGTAAACTAAGGTGGACTTTTATTCACTGCTTGGATTCGATTCTGGGTATTATATTCACTTCAATGAACGTAAATGGTTTCCGTCCTTAACTGGCTACACTCAATTAGTATTAGTTATGGAATTAATTGTTATCTTTCCCAAGGCATGCATGCATGCATCAGTGTTGAGTTAGGGGAAAAGGGATGAAATAATAAGCTAAGAATTTGGACGGTAAATAATGGGGTTGTCATGTATGCTTCTTGTTGGGAATCATTGACTACTTTTAAACCGCACGATATGATGAGGTTCATTTTGACCAGCAAGAGATACGATATGCTATGCTATATATGTATATTTTCAAATTTAATTGGAGTTCCGTGTCTGATGCAACACGGTTACCTGATTTGTTCCAAAGCCTTTTTATATATATACGTAGCCAGCTGAACCTTGCAGTTTCTGAATATCATCAAATGGTTCTTGTTTATTTTGTAGCTTTTATACTAATCTTCATCATAAGAAGAGGCTGAGATTTTGTTTTACAATCGTATACACACAAGTTTATAGTATTAAAATACACACATATATATTGTGGAAATTAACCATTAATTAATACACGTAAAACTCCGTCTTTGTCAATCCGGAACCAAGTTATCCTGTAGTGTTATTTGGTCTAATGTTCATGGTTGGTTTTGCGGTGATGAGTTGGTGGCCAATATATATAGCTTGTTCGTTCTCAGCTTAATAATACAATTAAGTTAATTAAGATTCGGATTTGGTCGGCTTGTGGTTGGTCCCATGCAAATTGTAGTTGGAAAAATGGAACACGATTTCTTAGATAATGGTTCTGATCAAATTCACTGAGAGGGTATTTATAGGTCAGTTTATAGTTTGCTTTTTAGAATGAATAAAAGATCTATTAAAATGGATTAACTTAATCAGTTATATAAATTTTATTTGTCAAACTTAAACTAAACTAGCCCAATTACAATTATTTGACTTAATTGCAAAAACGATGTTTGAAGTGTGTACCTCTAAAAGAGAGAAGAAATAAAATGTTGAGAGAGTATCTAACATAAGAGTTGCGCCAGTCAGAGGTCACTCTCCTCTAATTTACAATATAGAAGAACTATATTAGATTATATTTTTTATTTATTTTTTTATAAAGAAAATATCTGTTTAATGCAAATAAAGTTAGATTTTAAGATTAAAAATATTATTTTTTCTAGTTAACTTTTATTTTCATACTTTATTCACCAAATAATTATTTGAAATACACAAAAATTACTAGAAATTATTCCATGCCCCTTTTTTTAATAATTTTAACATGAAAAGAATTATTTTAAACAATTTAAATAAAATAATTTATTTTAAAATAACCTCTTACTCAATATATTAAACATAAAAATTATTTTATATCAATTAATTTAATTAGAATATATTAATGGCATAAAAGTGTTTTATACTTTTCTTTTATAATATATTATTAATAATTATTTTTAAAACTTATATATGAAATTATTTTTATTAGCATGCCATTGGTTTAAGCAACACTGAATTTAAATCTTTTTGTGTAAATTTACAAGTTCAAGCATTTTTGAAGAAAAAATGTGATTGATAAAGAAAATTGTATTAAAATTTTTTATTCAAATTTTTTACGAAGATTAATTATCAATAAAATATGTATATACTTATCACCTATGTGTGTAATGGTGAAAAAAACAAAATGTTTTTAGATTAATTAACATAATAATGTAGCAGTTTTCTCAGTGAATAATAATAATAATATTGATGAATTATAAATATAATTAATTGTTAAAATAATCTATTTTTGTAAGTACTGCAAACACACGTATCTTTTTTCAGGTTTCAGTAAAGTGGCAAAACAAAGGCTTGCTTTTCTTTTAAGCAATCATTTGATGCTTTTCTTTGTTGCACGCTATTAGCGTATTATCCTATCCCCACTTCTGCTCATAACCCAAGTAAATTCACTGAGATACTCTCACCACTTTCTTCCTAATAATGCACATTACCATGATTGGCTAATGTACGATCATCTAGGCTCCATCCAAATCCCAATTAATGGTGGGGTACAAAAATTCCTTTAAGATTGCAGACATTGTGTTATGCATACCACAAACTAACCGAATATTCCAATGTAGATAAAGAAAGGACACATTTTATTTCATACATTATTGGTTTTGAATATACAGAACTCTAGACCCATGAGGACCAGTTGAATGCCTCCCCCTACAATTCAAAAGGTATTATTATCTTATTAATACATTATACATCATTCCCTTGAAAAATGGTAGTATTTGTGGAAGCACCAACTTCTTCTTCTTGTTGATGAGGCAATGACATGATGTGTGATGAAGAGCCTGAAATTCCACCTTGCTGTGGTGGGTCTGATATAATAATAGGTGGTGCTGGATTAAGGAACTTGGAAGAGGGAATGATGGAGCATCTACAAAGTGGACACGTGGAGTTTGATTGCAGCCAGTTACATATGCAGCTTATATGAAACACATGGTTGCAATAAGGAATCTGTAGCAACTCTTCATTCAGCTCAAATTCTCCTAGGCAAACACAACATCTGGTTACAAAAAAAACATCAACAACCTTTTAGTCTTCGATTCATGAATTTATAGTTACTAGAATATTAGCACAATCATATCCTTAGTTTTGAAATAATGATTTTCAACACTACAGAATTAAATCAGTAAAAGACAAGAGTTCCAAAGTGCAATCCATCCAGCACTTGTCCACTAGAAATTCCAAAGCAAATGTAACCTATATCTATCTATCTTTAAAAGTTTGGTTTTTTACTACCCACTCGGGTTACACGTGCATGAATTGTATATTTTTTATTTTTCTTTTGACTTTATTCCTGGTGAGTCACCTTCAAATGTGCAAGTTTTGCATAAAAAAAAGGCCAGTCTTCATATATTCTTTACACCTGTTACTTCCTTTTTCCATGTCACTTTTTATGAAAATAATGGATGTCATGAAAGGTTCTAAAACTTTGGAAAAATCGAATATTCTGCTCAAAATCCTTCAACTTTTTTGAAGAACAACAATCATTTGAGTGTAATTTGGCAGAGATAAAATTAAAATATAACAAATTAACAATGTAGGCCCAGTACACATACTGTAGATACCCTAGATTAAAGCACATTAAGCAATGCAAAGTCCAAAAAGAGACATGGAAATAAAACCTATAGGCTATAGCTACACAGGTAACACAGCAATCTTTCAAAAGATAATACAAACAAAAAGATCAATCATAGGCATAAAAAAAATGAAAAAAGAACTGAAAGAAAGGCGTACACTGAATCTCTTGTTCTTAAATCCTCATCAAATAAAATTCTAGGAAGTTTGTCCAGAAATTGCACTGTCAGATCTAAACGGCAAGGCTGTGATATTAACAGCAACAACATAGAGGCTAACATTAGTTTTTTGTTCAATTACTGATAATGGATGCGTGGTGGTGCAGTGCATAAGTGATTGAAGCCAGCCACCTAAGTTAGTCATAGAATCTAGATCCCTATGTTGTGTTGTGCAATTATGACTTCAAATTACAAAGAAAGAAAATCTTACTCACTTGTGTAGAATAAGGATATGCAGTTTGTGGATCAGTAGAAGTACTGGGAAGTATGTGGAGAGGTGGTGATGAGAGAGAGGAAGCCCTCCTTTTGAGGTAGAACAAGTAAAACAAAAGAACCAAAATGATGGAAAAGAGTATGGGAATTGAGAATATGAAGGCTTGGTAAAGTTTAAGCTGAATTTCTTGTGGATAGAGATGTTGAGAGGGAGGTGGAGGTTGTGGAACACCCATCGATCACCACACCTTCACTTCTTCCCTAACATTCACAATAATTAATTAAACCTTCTTCCACTGCCATATATTTAATACAGATGCAAATGTATAGAACATATTAATAGAAAGATATTGTTGAATAATGAGAATGGACAGAGAGAGTTGAAAATGTTATGCAATAGTTATAGTTGAGCATGCACTACTTGTGATGATATGTTGAAGGAACTTGCTATTCTAAGAGAATCAGGTTTGTTTGGTTCTTTTCTTTGTTTGGGCGGCAGAGAAAGACATCAAAAAATAAATGTCTGTTAGAATTGGTGAATAGGGAAAGGAAGATAGATAGATAAATACCAAATGTTTAAAATTGTCTATTGTCTATTTATATTCATTTGATAAAGTACAGATGTAGCAATTAGCAATTTAACAATATACAATACAATGATTATGTGTGATGTCTATGAAAATGATAATGGCATTAGTATATATTCTGTGTTTTCTAATGGTGGAACAGGCCCATGATCCTCCACTACTGGACCCCAACGCCATGTATACTACTAAGAGCATTCTTTCTGTGTCATTATCAACATGCTAGTGCTAAGTTGCACGTTAAATTAATTGAGTGAGAAGATTATCAAAAGTTTCAAGAATTACAAAATGTTGGTTTGAAAATTAATAGTATTCCATTACCGTCCCGCTTGAGAGAGGAAAATCAAAAGTTTATTTAAATAAAAGGCCTCTATGTACCAGTTCAATCAACCTCACCTATTAGTAAATTTTAGCTATTTTAAATTAAGAAAGAGCTTCTTTAATGGTTTTTTTTAATTAAAATAACAATTAAAAACCATTTTACATGCAAAATAAATAAATTGTTTAAGTAATAAGCTTTAAAAATACGGAAAATTTAACTCATACATAACTTAACTAATGAAGAAACTAATTAAAAGAAACTTTTCTAATATAATTTTACTGGTCTTGAAAAAAAAATTAATTCATTTAAATAATTAGTTTCATTAACTTCAAAAAAAAATAATTAGTTTCATTTTTAAAATATTATATAGTAAAGCCGTTTATCTAAAAGAGACAAAAATATATAGAATGATTATTTCAATAAAAAAGTAGGAATTGCTACTATGTCAGATTAATTTTTATGTTGTAAGAAGAGAATAAACCCATATTTGAAGACCCACTTATTTTGAATCATCATATTATTAATGTGTTTACTACTTTGATCGATAACTAATATGCGTAAAAAAATTGACTAACAACCTTTTAGAGAACGCCACTCCACTTCATTCACGTTTTTCTTATTTATTATTTTTAGCAAAAAAAAAAATAATGTTTTCTAAAATAAGTTAAATTGTATATGCATTAAACATCAAAATTGATATTTGATGCACTTAAATTTAAGTTATAATCTTTTAGGTATATAATAAAAAAAATAATCGAATCTTAGAAATATATTATTTTTATAAATAATAGATAAATAATATATATCTTTTATTTTTCTATAGTAAGTCTTTTTTCAAATGTACTTTAATTTCATTAGAAAAATAAAATTTCTGTTTCTTTTAATTTTTTCCTATTTTCTTTATCTTTTGTGATGACTATGATTGAAAGAATATTTTAATATTAAGAATCATATCCTATTTCACTTGGATATTAGTTTCTTAAAATCACTACTAACTATCATCAAATAACATTTATTTTTAGAAATTGTTACACTTAAACTTATTTATAATTTAGTCCTTAATAATCAATTATTTATTTATTAATCTTTAAGTTAGATATTTCTCACATGCACATTAAATTGCCAGCTACACCTCAAAAATAACAAAGCATCAGTTGGATAATTACAAATGAGCTACACGTGATTCTTTTCTCTGCGAAGCCCGTTCACATAAGAAGTAAAATACTTGTTAGTTACCATCGAAAGTTTATTTTGACTCTATATATTAATATAAGTAATATATATTGTATTTGTATTTCTCATACCTTTCTTAAACGATGATCTTTGAAGCGATAATGGTAGCATGTATAGATATTTATTTTTCCATGATGGCGACGAAAATGACACATACTCTAAATCCTTTTGTCAAAACCGATATGATGAGGAAACACATTCTTTCCTTTCTTTCTACTTTTATTTAGCCAAGGACAAGGTTTAGTATACTTAGTGCGCTGTATGACTTATTCAAAGTCGAACAATTTTTCTTTAAACATGATAATTGACAAAAATGACAGAACTTATCGTTGTCCTTTGCATCTCTGTTATCTGTTAATTGAATCTCCATGTATTGAGAGATTAGTCTCCGATTTTCGGATAGGAATATCCAAAATACCTACGTAGTTTTTCAGTCCAAATATCAGTATACAACGTTGGTACGTTGCATTGTGAAAGGTTATAAGTTCTACGTGGAGTATTATTTGGCTTAGAAGGTGGAGCATTATACACACTATGTTTCTTCTAAGAAAGAAAATCGAAAGAGAGAAAATCAAAAGAAAGCAAATAGAAATTAACGAAATGCTGATAAAATGGGTAAAATTTTAGTTTATTTGATATGAGAAGAATGTGAAAGAAAGTGAAGAAAAAGAAAAGTTTTTTTCACTTGTTTGGTTAAATAGAAAGTAAAAAAGAAAAGAATTTTTTTCTTAAATAGACGTACAATTATAAATTTGAAAGGAATGTAATTTTGTGTAAAAAAAGGAATATAATTTTATACTATAATATTAATATTGTTCATTTCTTTTATTTCCTTATTTTTAAACTTGCAAAAATGAAAGACTAAACATAAAATCTTAATATTTTAAAATAGAAAAAGTCATTTTATAATAAATTAATATTCAATTAAATTAAGAATTTTCTATTACACAGAGTGTGTATTCTTAAGAGACTAAAAATAAAACAAAAAATATTTTTTTTGTCAAATAAAGAAAAATGAATCATCGGTAACAACAACAAAAAATGATTCATTATTTTAGAATTTTCTAATTTTTTTAATTAATTAGCCAATATATCTAGAACATAGAATAGAAAAAAAAAATATAAATAAATAAGTCCATCAATTTTATAATGCAGTATCGAGCTTGTTTTTTGGCCACCCTTCGTAGAGACCTACCTCATCCTATGTAAAAGTATAATGCATTTTGATCCTAAACAAAGGAGGGTCAGGGACTTTGACACTATATATGTGCACTGTGGTTGGTGGAATGTGATTAATTGAATCAATTAATTAAGCTCTTAATTTTCTATGAGTGGGTTTAGGATCAGATCTCAATCTGAACACCATACCAGATTCTCTCTTGTTTCAGTGGGTGCAAATAACGCTGCTGCTTTATTGTTTTACACATTTGCTTTAATTATCAAAACAAAGTGCAACCACTTATGTTGCTCATGTTATATGTAATATTCGGAAGTAGCATCTTAGAGATTTGCATATACAGAGATAAATTCTTGAGTAGACATTCAAATCATTAGTTTAAAAGAAAAAATGTCTGGTTGGCGGCAGATTCAGTTCATATAACACTCTTCTCACTTCAGTGTTCAAGATTTGAAATGAAAAACGTGCACAGCATGACCCATTTGACACAACCTTCTAACATGACATGACATTTAACTTTTTTAGCTAACAACAGCACTGCTGAATACAACAAATGTTTGCTCGCGTGTAATTCATCAACGTAATCGCGAGACTTAGAACCTGAAAATATGAAATTAATGTTAGAAAGTAGGAAAGATTATATACAAAATGCAATGTGCGAAGCTTACATAGAGAAGGAAGATTAGGAGATAATGAAATATAGGTTAGCAGGGTTGTCCTTCAATAATACCATTATGCTAGTGTTGACTTCCGGTCGTCAATCCCATACAACACCAACATGCGCGTGATAATGACAAGTATCCCACTAAAATTGATGGCTTGTTGAAGAAAACTGTACAGCCTTGCTAAACTATTCTTCCATTTCCCAATTACTCTGATAATAGTGTATATGTAAGGTAATCCTCATGATTTTATAAAATTGAATTAGGATCATAACTCATTTTAAGATAATATTAAAGTTTATTTGTTAGACTTATCATATATTATTTGTTATTAAATAGTTATATGACTAAAGTTATATATATATATATATATATATATATATATATATATATAAAAGTAAAAAATAATTATCATATTACAAGTTAATTTTATAGGTTTAAATTAGATTTAACGTCACAATTCTAAAGCCTTTAGAGGCACAAGTTTAACAGTAGGATCATATACAGTATACAGTACTTCTGTCAACATTTTAAGCTAGCCATGTTAATAGATTGAAGTTGATTCCTAAAGTAGTTTTGAAAACTTGAATTAGATGACTAACTCCAGCAGTCAGAACTGGGAATCGATGAAATGGTTGATCCAATCAACTTCAGAATTGAAGGAGCAAAAAATTGGTCGAACAATTCAAGAATAGGCCAAAAGAAGTTAAGAACCAAGATAAAAAAAAAAAATGATTTTCACTAGATTATTATTATTATTTTCAAATGAGTAAACTCAAAAATATGTTTATATGAGATCTACTTATGGATTTTTTATTATTTAATTATTTATTATAAATTTATGGTAAAGAGTAGCATTCACATACTTTCATGTTTCTAAATAAATTTTAAATAATAACAAAAATATGTCAAAAAATATTAATAATGTTATTCTTTACACATTTTTTACTTAAATATTTAATTAAATTCAAATAATACATATATTTCAAATTTACAACTTAACTGCCAACATATAGCAACTGCACAGGGCATGGTAACTCTGTAGACTGCAAGTGATAGCACCTACATCTATCTTTTAATTAAATTCAATCATGTTACAAAAATCCTTGAATCCAAATGAAAGGGGGAAAAATACATAATAACAAATGATAAATATAACATTGCTCTATAAGCATCTCCTTAAAGGAGAGTTACTGGAGACTTGAAAAGAAACTAATATTTCCTCTTCCTAATTTTGGAACTCATTGATCGGATAACATTATCATCCGTTAACATTGTCTCCTCAAGAGGGGTAATTGATTCAGGCTTGGTGAAGTAGGTGAACAGGAGGTAGATGCCATCCAAATAAGTGTTGGTCTCCCCTGCTTTGTTTTTCTTCTTGATGCTATACGCTAGTGGAATAACTCCTCTGTTAAAAACCTCCACATACATGCCACCTCCAGCAACAAGCACCTGCAAGAAGGAAAACCATACGAATACACCAAATTCATCAGCACTTCACCATAACATTGCAGTTTAAGTCCAGGCTAACTATCATTATTTCAATTTTTATTTTTTTTAATGAGAATCACTAGTAAAAAAAGAAAAATAATGATTAGTTAAATCGTGTGATTCATATCCATGATACGAAACTGCACAAATCCATTTATCATTTATGTATTTGAGGTACATAGTTACTTGAGATTCATCTTATGATACAACTCGATGGGTAGCCAAAACGTATTGAATCGTAGGAAAATCATGAATCTTAAGATTCTAATAGCTATGCATCAAAGAACAATTAGTTTATTATTCAAATGAAGCCAGCACTGCAGTGCATCCCAATGAATATAAAGCAACAGAAACATCATCACATCAGTCATCTCATCTAATCCATAAAAAAGCATTTACAATGGACGAGTTCAAGGACTGATTCACTGAAAAATGATCAGCAGATACAGAGAGAAAGTTGCAGTTTTTTTTCCCCCAATGAAAAGATAAAACATTCTGCACAATCAATCATACTCAAGTGAAAGTCAAATGTAGTTTCCTAATTATAAACAGATACAGAATCACGGAACAAAAAGCTATGGCATATAAAGTTCAATTTGATTATCTTAATGCATCTTAACTTGTGTATGAAAAAAAAAAAAAGTTGAAAGTGTTAGAAATTGACCTCCTCGTACTTCTGGGTGAGTGCAAGTCGTTCATCCTCGGACATGTCGGGCCTCAAAACCATCATAGTCTCGTACTGTCTGAGACCCGGTGGGCATTGGGGTTCCTCCTTTTCCTCCACGCCCGTGAAGCCGGGTCCACCGGGGGAAGAGGGGTCATCTTCGGAGCCGAAACCCCCTTCGAAGAATGAATCCGAGAAGTCTAGGGTTTGGGCTCTGATGGAAAACCCATGATCGTTTCTCTTTGGGTAAAAGTGGGATTTTGATTCGGCAAACAGGGTTTTGGGAGTGCGAGAGAATGCGGGAATTGGAGAAGATAAAAAGCTAGAGGAAGGTTTGGAGGAAGAAAGTGGAATATTGAGGGAAGAAGAGGAGAGAGGAACTGAAGTGAGGGAAGACGAAGCCATTGCTTTGCCCCTGCTAAGCTAAGCTAAGATATACGGCTTCGGAGGTGAAGAAGCTGTTGTATCCTATCACCCAAACATAGAGATGCGGATAAGGCGAAATGAGCGCACACCAGCGCAATTTAGAATTTGTGTGTAACTATTTTTTTAGTGATTTATTGTTTGTCAAATACACGGAAGTATATTTCAGTATAAAATTAATTTAAATGTATATTTCAATAACATTTAAAGGTTCGGTAAAAAAAAAATAACATTTAAAGTTTTAAAACTAATTGCATCAAAATTAATTATTTAATTTGAAAATATTACATATTTATGAATGTTCATAACATGAGCTGAAATGATAATATGAGCTGAAATGCTCATCTAGTAATAATACTTGAAACCTCTCGATTTATATTTTATTTTATTCGTAAGATATATTTAAATTTAAATAATATTATATTCATATTCATATTCAATCCAATTGTATATAAGTCATTAGGGGAAGGATGTTAAACTTGATTTATCTCAAATTTAAATTTCATGAAGAAGAAAAATGTGATTGTGAAAAAAAATCCTACTAAAAATCACCAAGTCAAATTTCTTAAAGGAAATTAATTGTTAGTCAAACTAATAAATACTCTACATCATATCCTGATATAAACAAAATGTAAAATATTCATTAACAAAATAACATTATATAAAATATTATTCATTAAGAAATATATCTTGTGAATAAAATAAAATATAAATCGAGAGGTTTCAAGTATTATTACTAGATGACACTTCTGAAAACGTGGTCATTTTTTAAATTCGTGAATTTCTGGCCATCATTTTCTTAAATCCCCATTTCAATTGATCTTTTAATCGCTAACTTTGAAAAATTTTATTCATTCGCTACTTCATTTTGCACCAATGAATAACAATTTGTAAAATTAGTGACTAAATAAGAATTTTGTTAAGAGGCTAAAATGACCAAACACTGAAAATTATAAAAATTAGAATGAAATTTAGTTCTTTCTTTTTTATTCTTGTAGGGTTGTTTTGTTTAATCAATGTTCTTTTTGCATTCGGCCACTAAACAAAATCAAGCCTCAAAATACGACTCTCAGCCTCAAAAAGAATGCCAAACATTTCTTAATTCTTAATGGAAGAATCCAAGTGGTTTTGATAACCCGACCAGAGTTTTCAAGGACAACCCTGCAATTAAAAAAGATGCATGGCCTGCATACTGAAAAAGTAACATTTGTTAGAATTTATAATTTATAATTTATAATTTATAATTTCAATTTAATATCTGAGAATCATATTTTGATGCATTTATATTATATTGGTTATAATATTAAGTGGTCTAATTACGATGAGTTCATAGACTTTTTATTTGGCAATTGTTAAACATATTTTCTATAATTATTAAATATACTTCTTCTTTTTATTATTATTACACCACTTACCTGCCCCTTTTTTTCCTCACACCCCTCTCAAATTTCACTCCAAAAGTGAAAGCTGATGTACGGAGCTGCTGCCAAAACATGGAACCGTGTGAGTGTCACGTGTACACAACACTAGATTTATTAATTATTATTATTATGTAAGTTCTATAAAAAAAAATATTATTAAGTTATATATATGGCCATCACGAAACAATATGCAACAAATGCCGCATTATTTGGGTCGTCTTTAGATAGCTATGGCGGAATTTTTTATGTTGTGCCTGATTTTATTTCTTTGCCTCTGTTGGCGGATGTATCTTCGGTCTCTTTCTATAGAGGTTGTTAATTGATACGCATCAGTTCATGTCAGGTAAGCAGGAAATGCTTCTTTCTTCATTTCACCCAAGTACCAGAAGGTTGCAGAAAGAGTATAATGTCTAGGACGTCGACTTGCCAGGAGTATTGAGCAAATAAAGTAAGCATGAGTTTAAGACGCATTACCTGTTAAAATCCAAGGTCAAAGCTTCCAAATGTTTCGCTTTCACACGAGAACTCCTCACCAAATAAAGTAAGGCTGGGTTGACAATCACAATCTGTCTCACTCGTATTTGTCGGGGCATCCTTCTGAGAGTGGGACTACATATACAATTTAAAAAGACAAAATTTGAGACAGCTGGAGATTTCTCCAACATATAGTGAGGGAAACCGTGTGATATTTTAGGAAATTTTCTGTAATATGTTTTAGTTTGCAAAGATTTGAATGATTAGAAAAAACACATGAATTTAGGGATTCTAGTCTCTGTGATGAACACTAGCACCTTAAACATAATATGCCATCGCTTATAAAAAAAAAAAAAAGGAAACCTTCTGCATGCTATCTGCAAGTAATATCAAGAGATACAGAAAATGCAAACACAGAGAGACTATACCTGGTGGGACATGTTGACATTCTCGGTGAATTGGAAACTACCACCACTACATGCTGCCGCAGAACCCATTTCAAGCAGAGTCAAATAATAGTTACTAACATTTCAATATCAACAGTCAAAAAAAAGAACAGCTACTAAGAATTAAGAAATATGTCAAAAAATTCCATCTATTCTTGACTTACCTCCGGAAGACTTAATATCAAGGGATTTCGCAGTCGCAGCTGATTCCCTATCCCCAATATTTTGGTGAGACCCATTGGGCGATCGGTCTCCTATAGAAATCCCATACGATCACGTCATCAGGCCATAAGGGACCTATATATCTAGTTAGGTTACGCGTCTTACCTGTTACATAACTCTTCTGAGGCTTCAGATTAGGATTCTGTAAAATGGACAATATTTGATTGGCTGCCAAACAGCAGAAATCAGTTGCATGTAGAAATAATGAAGTAATTTATTAAGATCAGCAACCCACGGCACATCCTAGCTAGTCATGACGATTTCTCGTTGCAGAATAATCAACCCCATGCAATTTTACACATATCAACCGGACCTCGTTATTTATCTATTTTACATTCGACATAATAGTATTGCCTACTTATCTGTTCCCTCTATTTTTTGCATAATTCCAAAGTTAGGGATGCCATGATAATGGAATAATATCATAATATCAATATCAATTACGCGTATTTGAACGTAGTTGTTTGAATTAGAATTCACGAATAAACTTAATCCTAATGTAGGAAATTCATATTCACATTTATGAAGAAAATCATTATCATTAATCTACAAAATGCATGCAAATGATGAAACGAATAAAACTGTATCAACTTCCTATTGAAGACGGGAGGAAAAAGTAATGCAAATGAAACAGTAAGATGAGTGTCAAGACTGCAGGAAATTAATAAGTACGAACCATCGCGTAAAGGCTTGATTGGTGGGGTTATCCTGTTTGATTTTATCTCTTCTAGCTCGGTAATCAGAGAGTTCAATCCTGAATCTTGCCCCGGACAAAGCTCACTTGGCGGTTTTCCTGCATGGTATAACCATAAACATCTGAGAAAGAAAAATCAAAACCTGTTGACAGCTCATTCCAGATATACTACTTGCTTTCTAGTGCTAGGAGTCAGTTTATGGATTTTTGTTGTGATTTATTCTCAATTATTTTCAGATTCCTAGCTTCCTTTTGTCTCTTGCAATTTTACTGATTTTAAGGTTTATGGTCAATTTTATGACATAGGCTTTCATATGATAAGAATTTATTAAATAAGCACTTAATTAAGTTGTTTATCCAAACACATACTACATATATACACAGAGAACAGAGTTTCTTTCTGCTTCCGGATCGTTATTATTCAATATTTTATTTTTGCAATTAATTTCTGACATAAATGGAAGTCTTTTTAATTCATAAAAGTTAAACTGGACATAAGCTTAAAAGGCAAAAATAAACTAAATGAGAAAAATATGTATACAATGGACAAAATATTCTAACTATCATAATGAGATCAAGGGCCTAGGGGTTACAACTAAAATGCAAGGGAAAATAATAAATTTAAATTCAAATGACATGCACAGAACTAAAATAGTACTACGGAGCATACGGATTGAAAAAGAAACTTTTGAATTAGGCAACGACTAACCTTTAGCAAAAGATGGACAGACGTTGTGGAAGCCATTTTGTCCATGTCCTAGTTGTCTCCTTTCAACAACATTATTACCAGTCCCTCGTTCATTTAACTTCACTGGAGAGTGATGACTTCCTTCATGTTCTCCTACTTCTACTAAATGTCCATCAAAATATACTGATTCACCTTCCCTTATAACTTCATCTTTCCTTAGGAACCTGCGTTCTAAAGGTCTTTTGCTCAAATCATACAAAACAACCTGAAAAGAGAACAATAAGCCAATAAGAACACATAGGAGTCATAAACCCAAATAAACTCAATAGAAGCTCATCCAAGGATTCAGTTACAAAGTAAACAGAAATTAAAAACAAATCGATGAAAGATAGAAAAGACATTCAGCGATACATACAGGATGGATTGAAGAGGAAAATGAGAAAATTATAGCATGCGTGGAAAGACAAAAATTAACCTGCTTCCCAAAAGATCCACAAAGTTCAATGTGTAAAAAGCCATCATGATATTTCTTGGTGTTTTTAGTTAATCGTGTAGTATATAGGACCTGCCATTCTGAATTGAAGGGAAAGAGATATATAAGTGAACACTAAATGATGATGGAAACAATGAAGATAATCAAACCAGAAAACAAATGCAACCTCTGACATAATGGACTGCAGATGAAATTGATCATATTCAACCTCAAGTATGAAGGAATCCATTAAAAAGGAAAAATAAAAAATAAGGAATGAGGTCCACTGATTCACTAATTGGTTTCAGTGAATTGATGATAAAATTATATAAGTAATAATTTCCCAGCATATATACAGTTATACACATGTGGATGGCATGCTGCATATTGGAGCTTGTGAATTCTTACAACTGTTTGTTCAATTTAGAATTAATTTTCTTACAACTCCTTGTTCTGTTAATTAAAAAGCATAAATTTTGTATTCTAAATCCACTATATTAGTCTATTAGATTAACAAGGTTGACTAAATAGAACAGCTGTATTCATCACTGCGATTTGTAAATAATTCTTCAGCTCATTAGAGCAAATCATGTGAACCACTGGCAAGTGCAGACTCTACATTTTCTCCCTCTTTTTCTTTTACCCTTACTTCCTTCAATTTTAAATTTTAAAACAGGTATAATAACAGAATTTAGCAATAAGAGAGACATCTATATTATATGTAAGAATTGATTGGAAATATAAAACACAAATGATATCTATAAGCATCCTATTTAAAAAAATAGGAAAAAAGAATTTATGCATAAAAAACAACTGGCCATATATAACAATTTTTCATATCACAATAATTGTCTGCTTACCACCTTTTCCAACATTTACATGGGTATCAGTTTTGAGAGAAGTTTTCTGTCTGCCCATCTTCATTGCCTTAACATTAGTACACTTGTCTGCTAGAACATTGGAATCCGGTGTACAACTTCCTTGCTGCTCACCAATGTCAATCAAATATGAATCAAATGCAATTGATTCACCAGATTTTATTACATCATCTTTCTTAAGGAATCTACTATCTAAGAGTTTCCTGCTTGTGTCAAACAGCATAACCTGAAATATACACACAAGGGGAGAATTGCCCATTCAAGAATTGCCCCATTCATTGTGTTATTCATCGAATCCTGAATACAACTAATACGCAACTACTCATAACAACATTTAATGTGTACTTGGATTAGATTATTCAAAACAACCTGTAATCAAAATCTTATTGAATGAGCTCTTGGCAAAAAAAACTATTGCTATAAATCACATTATCAGAAGGATAACAAATAAAATGGGTCAGAAAGTGTATTTATTAAATAATCTGACCCCACCAATCATAACCTGAAATCAGAACATATATTGAATTTTTTGTAATGAAATATGTCTGACACTCACCTGCACCCCGCTGGATCCACGAAGAACCAGACGTAAAAAACCATCATGGTACTTCTTTGCCTTTTGAGTCACTTGTGTGGTGTATAGAACAAACCATTCTAATTTGAAATGGAAAAAATTAGGATGGTTAGAAGATTAAAAAAATGGAAGTTGATTACACAAAAGCATAACGTCCTGTGATTAACTGTCAGTTTCATTATGTATCTCGACTTTGAATATAATACTAATAAGAGAGTAGTAACAAAAAATTTATGCCACATTCCTTTTTTTTGCATTGGGATGAGAAACTGAAAGAGGAAGCAGAGCAGGGTGTGAGCTCAGCATATAAATTAAAATTTATTTGCATGACACACTAACCTTCAGTACTAGTTTTTGGTGTTTCCTGACTGATCTTTGGTGATCCATACTTAAGCAGTTCTCTCTTCTTAAATTCTGAAAATTTTACAACTATTATACAAAATACAACTACAGTGTACTGCAAATCATACAAGTGACTACAGCTAAAAAACTATCACCAATACCATTACTTGATGCGCTCTAGATCACTGGCACAGCATTGATAAGCCATGGCACACACAATGGGACTTGATAATTATAGGAATAATAAATCTAAGCCTCCTCTAGTCCCTTACAGTGTGTGAGCCAAATTGTGACAGTTTGAACTTTTAATTAGTATAAATGGTCAAATCCTGAAGAGAAAAAAAAATGATGTCATAATCTATACCTCTGATAACTTTTTGTGATGGACTAAGAGGTCTTCGCACTTGTCCAACATTCTCCTTCTCATTCATTTTGGTATTTTTCGCACCATCTCATTAAACATAAAGGCATAAACAGCAAATAATGATTAAAAACTTCAAATACGTAGATTTTAAGGGGGAAAATGCATATCTCAAGTTCTCAATATATAAACTTAAAGAGAAACTATCAGAGAATTCAAACCAGAAGGAGTCCTGAATCTCGAATAATTCTTGAGTTTCCTATCAACATTCAAATCAGATTCAGGCTTGTTGCCTCCCTCGGGATCGCCAATGTCAACAAGGTAACCATTGAAAATCAACGTTTCACCAGAGGTAACAATTTCGTCGTTCTTCAAGAGCCGACACTCCAACAATTTCTCGCACTCATCATACAGCTTAACCTGCACAGTGGATTGAGCGAAGCAATTAGCTATCCCGTTTAAAATCGACTTCCGTGTCCACACCTCGTGACTGAGCAATGTCAATATCAATTTCCGATCCTATAGAACTATTGATTTCGAATTTTTTTGGAAATTTAGGGTGAAAGAGTTGATAGAATACCTTGCTGGTGGAAACGTGGAGCTCTAGGAATCCATCCTGATACACCTTGCGTTTCTGCTTGATGTGTTTTGTGTAGGTCACCGTCCATCGTTTGGAGTCCCCCATTCACAATCACACCAATGGAAACGGAGTGCAGGTGCGAATCATGTAAAGGAAAATGATGAGTGTTCTTCACTCTTCTTACTTCCCTAACCTCTGCAATTTTTTCATCGCCAAAATTTGCTTAGTGAGAGCGCGGGAAGAGGAGGGTCAAGCAACTAATTTTACTTTTCAAAAATATTTTAACCCTAAAGTACAATTTTCCTTCTTCCATTTTTCAAATATGCAATTTTATTCTTTTAATTTTTTAATTAAGATATTTTATTTTTTACTATTAAAAATTTATAATTATAATTTTTGTATTTTTTAATTAAAACATTTGGTTTCTCACTTTTTTTAAAATATATAATTTTAATCCTATTTTTCAATTTTAGACTTGATTGTGTATTTTTTTAAACTTGTTAGCAATTAAATAATTAAAAAAAATTATCATATGTGAATAATAAATAGACATATGTCAATCAATATTTACCGAGTGCATAGATCAACATTTAAAATTGACCACAAAAATTAAAATTGTGGATTTTATAAAAATAAAAACAAAATATTATAATTAAAAAGTAATAGACTGAAATCGTAGAATTTTTAAAAGTGGAATGAAATTCTCAATTAAAAAAATGGGATTAAAATCACAAATTTAAGAAAATAGGAGGATAAAAATTATATTTTAGCCTTTAAATAAATAGATTTACGTTTAAAATAATAATAATAAATAGATTTTGGAATTTAATTTTCATACACGAATAAAAAATAATTATAAATGTGGATGAAAGTTGTCTCGAATACCCTAATAGAACTAGACAACCCTCCGTGGATAATAGGTTTTGTAGGATATCTCGACATATCTACTAATTCTTATGTTGAGCTTATGGTAATCTAAAAGGACATTCAGTTGGTGTTGGATATGGTATTGCAAAATATAATTTGCTGCATTGATTCTCTAATCTCATTCCATTTGATTAATGGTGCTAATAGACAGTAGTTAGTGTTACTCGAGAAAAGAAAAAATAAATAAATCAAATACTAGCAAGAAAATGAAAAATCAAAGGGGAGTGAATTAAAATATAACAAGCTAAAGGGAACAAAATACAAGCACTCAATAAATTTATGTTGTAATGTTATCAAACTATGCACCCCTCAATTATTCATAGCTGTGTCATTTATTATGTTTAAAAATACATTTCGTCTAGTTTTAAATTTTTTTTATTAGTGGGAAATCTCTTTTAGTTATTCGGTAAACAAATTTTTTAGTGGTTTTTTCGTAACTTTTATTGTTTTTTAAAGCACTAATTTTAAATTTTTTATATTTTCTTCAACTTTTATCATCGATATATTTATTAATTATTCCTATAACCTTTTTAAAATAAATAATAATTTTATTATTTTTTTATCATTTTATACTTTTAAGTTACTTTAAAAGTTAATTTTTTCGAACATTTCTAATTTAATAAACCATCTTTTCAATTTTCAACTAAGATTATGTGTAACAAAACTAACTAAAAAGTTAACAAGAAGTTGAAAAGTTAGTTGGTAACTAGAAGATAAAAAATTAATCATTAAATTAGAAGTGTTCGATAAAAATAATAATTTAAGTAGTTAAAAAATATAAAATGATAAATAATAATAATAATATGATTTATTTTTAAAATATAAAAGTATGGTTTATTTAAAAATATAACAAGGAAAATAAATAAATATATCAAAAATAAAAGTGAAAAAAAATATAAAATGTTATTTTAAATAGTGTTTCAAAAAACGCTAAAAGTTATTGAGAAGTTACTACAATAAATTTGTTTACTGATAAGTTTTTTAACTAGTAAAAAAAACTAAAAACTCACTAAAACACTACTAAACATAACCTAACTTTCCAAATTCAAATTAATTTTTTAGTTAATTTTAACACATATTGCCTAAATATACAAACATACTAAAGAATTCAAACAACTACGGGTTACAACAATCTAATACCAATTTGCATATATTCCCTCCTGACTTAAATAAATTTAATGGGAGACACGTGAATTAAGGAATTCAGTTAATAATATTTAATTCAATTTTTTTTTTATTAAAAATCTATTTTATTTCCTAAAATACCCTTAATAATAATACTCTTAGAATAACATTTAAACTATTACGCCTTAATAACTCTTGTGTACGTTTCCTATTTCTTTCATTAATTTGGTGGCTCATCACTTGATTACTCACGCAATCATCATTGCCCGTTTTTATTACTCGCTTATCATTGATTGGAGTATCTCACGTAAGGCTCTTGATAAAAAATTTAGGCAGTAGGTATTTTTATTTTTATGAAATATATTGGTGGCAAAGATAAATGTTAAGTGCACTTTACAACTTCCCCGTAATAGCTGCTCAACTTCATTTAGATTCAAGTGCTCCATTTGCAAGGATTTATTTAAACATCCATGTTGGGGCACTGATGATTTAACTTGATAAAAATGACTCTTGATATTGATTTAAACACTCATTGCAAGGATGATGGTTTGACAACAAAGCAATTTCAAATGATGAAACCCAACACAATAGGAACAATGAAGAAGATAGTGACAAAGTCACTCTCGGTGCAGTAACTTTTACATTTTTTATGCTTATTTATCTTAATATTTTTTTATATTACTTATTTTTGTTATATGATGTTTTACTAATTCAAAATATTTTGTCAGTTCTTGCAAATATTCAAATCTTGCCTTTCGATGTTGATTTAAATATCTCATATAATGATTTGTATGATGTTAACAATGAAGCATCATTGATAGATTCTAATGAAGGACTTCCAAATGAAAGAACCCAATATGATTCAAACAATGGATGGAATGGAGATGTCTATAGAAGTGACCATGAAGATTTGCTTTCTAATAATGATAATGAAGACAACTTTGTCATGGATGACCAAGAAGAAGCTAAAACATCTATTAAATGTGCAAAAATTTGTTTATTAATTTAAATGAATAAGTCTCACTTTATTTTATTTTTAAATTTCAGGTCCCTGTTTAATTAGTTTTATTAATTTTAAAGAAATAGTCCCTTTTAATTTGTTTTATTAATTTTAATGAATTAGTCTATGTTTAATTAGTTTTATTAATTTAAATGAGTTAGTCTATGTTTAATTAGTTTTATTAATTTTAATGAATTAGTCTCTATTTAATTAGTTTTATTGATTTTAATTAGTATCTCTTTAATTTTATTAATTTAAATGAATTAGTCTCTCTTTAATTTTTTAATTTTATTAATGAATTAATTAGAAAGAGGTTACCAATAAAAAAAATTGGAAGAAGAGATTCATTTGAAAGATTTTTAAGAATTTAACATAGAATAATAAATAGTTAACGGAAAATAAGATTTTATTGAATGAAAAATATAATAAAAATATTATCATTAAATAAAATAAAAAATAATTAATATTTATTTAATTATAGATTTTTTTCTTCTTCTTGTATTTAAGTCTGGAGAGTGTATTAATCATGAGGCAAAGAATGAAAACAGAAAATCGTGCGGTGCATCTTTTGTAGCATACGACTTTGACTTGTACCGCCTCCTCAACAGGGGCAAATGCAAATCATTGAGCAATCTCACTTAGACCCTTAATTCCTCGGACGCAGACTGAGAGAGATCCAATCAAATTCCAACATAACAAACTCCGTTACAGAACACGCACGAAGCACTTTTAGTGTCATTGTTTACAATATTACTTGTATGAAGAAGGGGCTGTTTGGCACCTATAATTTAATTTCTTTTCCCCCAACATCATAGTCTATATACAGACTACGCTACAATTAACAAGCTCCAAAAGATGTGGATCTGGAATTGTTCTAGTTAACAAATTCATGCAATTAGTAAACTGGAACTGTTAGATGAAAGTTGGACATTTTGAAGCTAAACTTACGGTAGTTTTATGTAATAGTAAATATGATTACATTTTATAGGAGGTCCAAAGTACTACAAACAACATTGCTGAACATGCATCTAAAGAAACCTCTTATTGAAGAACTGAAGGGAACACATGGAGATTCCATCATGATCAATTATCCGGCTTGGATTGGTCATCTCTACCCACCACCACCTGCGACAAGTTCACCCCCCCGTTGCCATTCCTTGCCGCTATCTGCCGCTGAGTCGACTTGTAATAGGTTGCATACAGAATCAGTTGCGCCACCGCAAACAATGTCCCAAGCCCATTTGGTATCTGACAATTAAATTAAGCACAACATCAAGAGGTTAAAGTGATTATTATGTCATCTTCAGCTTTTATATGTGGTTAAACCAGGGAAATTAAGGACGGATTTTCAAATTAAATTGTTATTTACAGTTATGAACTTGTCGAAACGGATGAGAGAATAAGTTGTCCAAGCCACACCATTCCCAAAAGAGGCGAGAGAGATGTAAAAGGGCATGTACTCAACGCTCTTAGTCTTGATCACCAGTTTCTGCACCGCAATAATCAACATAATTATCATGTAATTACCTTAAGCACATAGTAATTGGTTGCTAAATTAAAAGTGAGAAATGAAATACCATAGACCTTTTAACATTACACGAGGCTCAAGAAAAATGGTCCAAACCGTGATTTTAGCTAAAAAGGACAGTTTTGAGGTTTTCATGACGGCATCATCACCGCAATTGCAATTGGCTTTTTTTTTTTTATGATAGCAAAGATTGCGATAAACTAAAATTGTGACCTTAGCCATAACGTCTATTTTATTTCTTGGCATATTAGGCAGAAGATCAAAAGGGATAGAGGTGTCAACCTAATTGTGATTTCTGTCCCTATTGTGATGTTCAAGCATGCCTCCTTTTGATTAAAAAAAAAAAAAAACTCAAATTTTTCACAATAGCATAGATCGCGACAAAACTATGACTGTCACCACCACAATTTTAAATGTTGATATTACATGAATGAATAATATTATAGTTTGTCCATGTGCCTCGGATCGTCGCAACCACCATTTTTTCATGCACATGAATGTGATCAAGATATGGTAAAATGAATGAATGCATCTCAAAGACAAGCAGTATAGTATATAGTAGGAGGATGGTGATGACTGACCATGATAGCCAAGGGTGAAGCATACATCATAATGTTGAAGAGAATGCAAGTGGTTCCAACAATGGCAGAGCGTTTCTTGAAGGTGTGGACCTTAGTTAAAGTGATAAAGGTGAGAACAGAGATAAAAATAAGTTCCAATAAGAGCCACAGGAGGACCTTGAGCCTCTTTTTCCCACCAGAGTAGATCAAGAAGAGTGTCACAAAGATAAGCTCAATGATGCACCCAGAGCCGTTGATGGTTACCACCAAAATGCTATTTGGGTGCACCATGGGTAGACCGTACAGGGTCCAAACCATGCAGTTCACCAGCGTTGCTAGGTATGGTGCTGCCGAGTACTGCTCCACTGATCCCTTCTTGCATATTTCGACAAAAGTGGGCCTGTATTGTATATCCATTTCAATTTCAAACTAAACAGAACTATACTTTTTCATTGTAATTTTTTTTTAATCTGGATATTTTGGCATTAATAATAATATCATATTATGAGAGGCAATGACAAAAAAAATATTTCTTTTTCTTTTAACAAAATAAAATCAATTTTGTCCAATCGCAAGTCATTCAAAGTGATAAATTATCAGAATTTATGTTTTTTTAAAGAGATTTTAAATTTAAATTTATCTGTTTGAAAAAATCCTCCTTAAGTAGAGTTCGCAGGCATCTAGTCTCATTTTAAAGAGGTTAGATAAGTTTGTACTTTTTATAAAATCTAAAGGTTATCCTTATATTATTAATTCAAGTGATATTAGATTTAATTTTTATAAGTAAGATTTTGAATTTAAACTTTTTAGATGAAAAAATGTGAAAAAGATTTTATCAAATAAGTTTTTTAAAAGATATTAATCATTAGTCAAATTAGTAAATACTTCATATCTGATCCAAAAATCTTTAAGTTTTAATTTTATTCTTCTCAATGTACATAAAAAAAAAACTATATATCATCATGAGAATTTTTCATTGAAGCCAAGAGAGAGAAAAAGTAATACACTATACCGTATTAGTAGGAGTGAGCAAAAATACGTTAAATTAAAATTGAGAACCCATCAATATTTAAAATCACTTCTGAACCATGATTTTAAAAATTACTTCGAGACTAAATTGGTTCCGAATTAGTTTTAAATCGATCTTAAGCATCAAATCCATTTTGAACTGATTTCAAATTGTTTTTTTTACTATTTCAACTTTAGAAAAATTAAATCCTCTTATAAGTGATTCGAATAAGTTTTAAAATTAAATTAGTTCAGTTCCAACCAAACTAATTTTTAAAAAATAGTTCTGTTTTATTTTCAAAAACCAATTCGTTTCAGTACAATTTGGAAACGGTCGGTTCGAACCAGCTTATACACACATTCATGTCCATATGCAATAGTGGGGTTAAGTAACTTGCATGAGTTTATATATTGTGTGTATACAAAAAATAAAATAAAAAGAAGTTAAGAGAGAAAGATGAAGCTTACGCTGGGGACAGGAACAAAGCGCCCGAGATGATGTTTCCTGGGGGAGACAGAGATCCACAAGAGTAAAAAAAAAATTAAAATATTTAGAGTCTGTTTTTATTTTATTTTTACTTTTAATTTATAAAGCTGTCATTTTATTTTCAATTTACTTACTGTTTTTAAAAAGTTTACACAGAAAATAGAAAAACAAAAAAAAGTTATATATGTTTACTATTTTTGCATATAAATCTTTGAAAACATAGGGGAAAAAACTTAAAAACAATGACAGTTTTATAAATTGAAAATGAAAATAGAAGTAACATATATAGGTAGGTACAAACAGGGTTTAGAGAGGAATTTGAGCTACCTATGATGCCGACCGCTGTTCGAGCAATATCAGTTGCAGTCATGGTTGGAAGTGATAAGAGAGAAGGTAGGAGAGGGTGTTTTGTAAGTGAAATATGAGTTGATGAAAGAAGTGCGATGAGTTAATTAGGAGGAGTCGGCGAATGAAGTCCCATAGCCAGTAATTGAATTAATTAGCAGCAGCAAAATGTAAATGCAGTTTGGTCTTATCCGGATTTTGGTTGAACATGTGCATGACATGTATTGGGTTGTGAAACAGGTTACTACACCTGTAAAATTTGTGTTCCTTAAATAGAGCGAAAGAAAGAGATAGTCTTCTACCCTTCTTAGCTTACCTGCACCTGCAGTGAGAGATGCTCAATGCTCATCATTCATATCCCACTCAGCGACTATAAATTCTTCACAATTCTGGTCAATGTCACAAAATTAAATCAACTTGTAAAAACGTTTTCCACTTTTCAAACTAGTGCATTAAATATAAAAACAAATTAACTTAAATGCGTATTAAATGATCATCTGATAGTCTTTCTTCTAACGCTTTTTAGAATTTATATATTAATCCAGTGAAGAAAATAAAATTAATTTATATATTAAATGAAAGTTAGAGTTGACTTTATTAAATAATTAAGACTCTTTTTATTTAATAAATTCACGCACATATAATTTTGTACACTCTCTTCTTCGTCCTATAATAATCCTAATGTAACAAGAAAATATATATTTATTATTTTAATTTTTTAATGTAACATTAATTAATTTTTTTATTTATATTTTTTCTAATATCAATGATATGAGTTACAAAAATAAAAAATGAATTAATGATGATGAGTTTAATTTTATAAAAATATTATTATTTTCTTTTATCTATTTATTAATTTTTCTTGATTGATATAAAATAACCTACAACAACAATTATAAAGTAACGGTGAGAGTAACAATAGAAATATGTTTTTCTTTCATTATATAATAAGTGTCCAAAATATTTAAAAAATTAGTAAAAATAAGGATACACTTGAAAATTGAGATAGTAACTAATATTATGTTCAAATTATAAATTTAGTATTAAAAAATGTTAAAATAAAATTTACTGAAAAAATGCTAAGCTTATAAATGGATTATAAATCAATAGAAACCAAAGTTTGCTTTTGAAAATAGCCAGATAAGAAGAAGAAAAAAAAAAAGGAGTATTTGTTATGAATTTAATAATGATTCTTTAACTAACTATTAAATGTAGGATTTAGGATCCTTTTATATTGAGTAACATGATACGGTTGTGCTGCAGAGAAAGCCAATTTTTTTAATCAAATTAGGACTAAATATTATTGGAATTGGCATCTCTAAAGTTTTTTGGTGAATGATATATTAGAGGATAACAATCTTTAGGAAAAAGAACATGATTAGAATATGCTCTAAAAGCTAGCATTCAAAATACAATCGAAAGCACTTTCAAAATCTAGAGAGTAAAGTAAGAGAATGCAATTAGAGAATAAATTAAAATGTATTAATAATCATTAATTAAAAAATTAATATTTGAGATTATAATTAATTTTATATTTTATTAAATATAATTTCAATTTATCATAATCGATTTTTAACCGTTGATTTTTTTCTCAAAAAAAAAACTTTAATTTTCTAATCAACGATTATAAGTATACCTTATCTTCTAAAGTGCACTCTCTCTCACTTTTGAATAGTTGTATAACTCACTAATTATATCTAATAAAAATTATTTTTTTCTCTTTCCAACATGATCATATCATGTTACTTAACAACATGAAAGGATTCAAGTCCTTAAACGTACAATAACAATTATACATTAGGAAGAAAAACAGACGTACAATATTAACAATTCCTCAGTTCTTTTTACTCATTTTGTCAATGAAAAATCAAATATTATTTATTGTTTAGCCTTCTGATATTCTCAGATTAAAAAAACTTTTGTTAATTCCACAACCTTCAAGTGATTTGATGAATATATATTGTTGGACAAAGAAATGTGCCAACTGTGTAGAATTAGACAACTATTTGAGCTTTATTGCAACATCCAAAGAGAAACGTACAGTCTGATATAAATTTTTTTATTCTGTGATATAATTTGGAGATTGGATAAGAAGACAATTTTAATTTGGAAGTCTTCTTTCTGAACTCGAGTGATTAATTTGAAGACGCTAGCTAGCATCTAGAAAAGTAAGAATTCCTTGTGTATAAATCAAAATGAGGAAAGGACGTGTAATTTTCAAATTTTCACTAGATTTCTCCACATGAATGCACAGCTCCATACTAATTTGTAAATAGAAAGTGTAACTAAGTAAAGTTCTTACAATATATAGTGACAGAAATATTCAATCCTTTATACTCATAATTTACTTCCTTTATATCCAATCAATTTTCAATGTTGAGTACGAAAAGAAAAGAAAAAAAGGATATTGGAAAAAACTGAAAAGGTAAATCATAAAGAAAGGAAAATTCACAAAAAAATAAAACATTAAATATATTTTTGGTCCCTGATATATACCTGTTTTTGGTATCTGATCCCTAATAAATTTTTTCTTTAAATCGGGTCCCTAATATTTTAAAAGTTTTGTCCAAGATCCTTGTCATTAGTCAGGATATGTTATCTGCTTATATGATCATTAACCGGTCACATAGGTATGCGACGAGTGGTGTCATGTGTACTCGTTACATGAATGAGATTACATGGATTTTTTTTAATTAAAAATGACATCATTTTTGTAAGCTCCTTCTTCCTCCTTTTTACAACCTCTCCATGCACCACCGCCACCATCGAACAACAAACCACACCACCAAACCACATATCGCAACGCTAACACACCACCACGAGGTGAACACGATGCGCAAACACTGCCATTGTCTCATATCACCATCGTGCCCTCATTCACGTGCACGAACACTGTGTCACAACTCGCAACCACCATCTCCATCCTTCTTCAGATCTGGTTCACCATCATCACACCGTCGCCTCCTTCCTCCCTAGAGATCACCATGGCCTCCAACACCACAATACCCATCCAGATCAGGCCCACCACCAAATCATCTAGTTTTCACTCATTCTCTGCACTAAAAAAAAGTCATAACTCACCTTTGCAACTCAGGAATACAGCTCCACCTGAGTCTTGTTGCCGAGTTTGCTCGCTCAGACTCAAATCCCATTCTCAGGAAGTAGAGATCCGTCGCCGAGAACCACTCCTTTGTTGCCAACAAGTGCCCCGCCCCCGACTTCTCTCGACACAACCTTGACGTTGTTGGAGATCGAAGTGGGTGGAGGAATATGTGGGGATGATGGGTTTGGTTCTGAGAAATGGAATGTGGAGCGAATTAGATATATTTGAAATGGTTTCTGGTGGAGTTCCGAGGAGGTTAAGGATGTTCTGGGTTTGTATTGCGACCGGAGAAGAAAGGTTGAAGATCACCTAAAAAGGTGGCCACTTTGATTTTAGTTGTCTGAGTTTAGGACTTCTATTGGCTCTTACTTTAGATTAGAGAAATGACACACGCCCTAATCGCTTCGATCTTTGCCACAGTCTTCGCCTTCAAAGCCTCCTACTTTCAGCTCTAGAAACGACACACGACGTCATATTTACTTTTAAAAAATTAAAAAAAATAATCATACGTGTAATTCTATTCAAACAAAGAGTACACTTGATACCACACATCTCATGCCTATGTGTTTGGTTGACGACTACGTAAGCAGATAACGAATCACAATTAACAGTAGCGACCTCAGACAAATTTTTAAAAGATTAGAAATATGATTCGAAGGAAAAAATTATCAATAATGTGATGCCAAAATGGATATATAGTATGGATCAAAAATATATTTGAATCAAAATAAAAAATAAAGAAAGGAAAATAGTACTCCTCCTAAACATGAAAATACTAAAATGCGAGTTGGTGAGTTTTGTTTTGGAAAGCTCAAAGTAAGGAGAGACCCCTATGAACAGTTGTATTTAGGACTTTGATAGGTTCCACTAAATGAAGTGTGAATAAAGTGAAGATATGTGGATCGTAGTGAGAGCAGAGAGGGAGGTATTCTATTAATGATGAATGGTGTGTTTGTCCTGATTTCGTATAAGAAAATGACGTCTAATTCTATCTACAAGTAGAAATATCTTTTTCGATAATTCCACCTACAAACAGAAATTCCTTATGGTCCACTAACCAAAGGATCGATTCTGCGTAACTTCGTGTCTCTCATACATGTGCCGATGGAGTTGAAGAAACCTGCCAGTTCGGTGACCAGAACATACACTAAGGGATATGTTTGGATGACGGGAAGAGGATGCTGCGAAATGGGATAGACATTTAGTGGACGAAATAATTCTACTATTGTTTAGTTTTTTAAATTTCATTCTATACTGACATTTTTCTTTTCCCCATATTGGGGTGGGTAAGATATGGATCTAAACATTCTAAATTTTAAAATATCTATTTTTTACCTCATGAAATTTTCCCTGTAATACTTTGCAGTGTGTTGTTTATTGCTGCCTTGAAAAATTAAAATTATTCATTACTGTTGTTGATACGGGTAAGTTACGACGAATAATCACCCATTTATTTTCATTCTAAAATATTTCCTAGACTGACCAATTTCTCACATGACATTATCCCTTTTATCAAAAAAAATTTTATTCATCAAATTTATGTTTAGCTCCCACACTTATTGTGTGTTCTTCTTCTTTGTCTGAAGTACTTAACCCCATTTTTCTAGTTTCTACTATATCCATTAATACAAGAGAGCATACTATAGGACAGTTGTGTTGCGACCCATCTTTTAGTTTGTTCGCGGAAAACTAAAATACTCATTTTTTGGTCAAAGAAAAAATACTTACAAAATTTTAAATTTTATTAATATTTTTAAAATAAGGAGAATATGAAAATTAAAGTTTTAATTTATTTCACTTCGTCTATGATGGAGTGAAATATTTGTTTTTCATGAAAATAGAAGTCATTTTTGGATTACATGGTAGAGAAAAGAGTTGTAGCAGAACTTTCTCCAAGCTTTCCAATGACATAACAGTTGTAGCTTGCATTGTCTTTTATGGTATTTAACATAAAAATTGAGCACTTTTCTCTTAAAAAATTCCCTCATTTTTCTCTTTTCCTTTTATATTTTATTTTTATCTACTGATCACACAAAATTGGCTGTTTACGATTGTATAGCCAATTGAGAAATATCTACATGCGATCAATGAGTTTAAAAAGTGACATCCCATTACTCAATATTTCATACACACATAAAGTGATAAAACACTCTAAAAATGTGCAATATGCTCTGAACACAAGAACTGAGTTCTCTCATCATTATAGATTCAAAGATAAATTCAAGTATTCAGACACAATAAACATTTTTAATTTGGAATCATATTTAGTAAGAAAAATAAATTTACACCATAAAATCATACTTAAATGATGAAGATTTAGTATTGCATAGTCATTTAACAAATTATTATCTTTTTTTAAAAAAATCATATGAGTTAGTGTGTTTTAATATTGATAATTAAAAGTAATAATGATCAATATTTATTTTTCTTCTTCTCACAAAAAAAAAATCTAATTAAATATGCTACCTTCTTAATTCCTCTCTATCACGTATTGATTATTCATATGCTGTATTTTATATCTATACATTCTACCGTTGCTTTAAAATTCATCAGATACTTCTAAAAAGAGGGATTATATTTCCTTCATAGCAGTGCCACAAAAACACGTGCAGACATACGCGACAACGAATGTTGACATTAACAAGAATCTTAAACAATATTTTCATCCTAAAAATCAAAGTGATGGAAGTCTTTCCGAGGGAAAGCAGTTCAAAAGTCATTCTACGAAACAATTGTAAACATGCATGATATATTTGTGCTTATTCCTCTTAAATAACTAATATAGTCCAATTTGTAATTACATCATCACCAATCAAAAATATTTTTGACAAAATTTCGAGGAGCATCGTGTATTTTTCCAAAAATTAAAAATAGAGGAGCATTACGTAGGTTAGTGAGAAAGAAGTGAATTTCCAGTGTCCCATCTCCTTTATTTTATTTCTCTCTAATAGGTAGTACTGTTTATCCAAACAAATAAAACCTAACTAGCTCCTGTGTGTATTCCCTTTGGATCATGTCTCGACCCACCCCAATATACAAACTTAACCGATTATTCTGAGATAGAGATTGCGATTGCGATGCTGATGCCCAAAAATGATTGGCATAATTAAAGAAAAAGAAAAGGATGCGTTATTTACGTATTTTATTTATTCATTTTCAGATAATTAAAGATTAATTTCTATGCTAATTGTTCTAATTCTATATCTAAAATCTAGAAATGGTTTACTTGTATATTCCTAACGAAATTATTGTTTTGGTTGGAGTTTTTATAATTATTATAAAAATTAATAATCTTATTACACACAGCAATCTATGGTGTAAATAATAGTGCAAATTTTTTTATACTATCAATGCATTTTAATTAAAGAAATTTTTTTAATTCACTGTCAATGTAAAGATTTATCATTGATAAAAGACAACAAACTCATACATGATAATTTCTTATTAAATGATAACATAATTGTTAGGGATAAAAAAACTTAATTCTTGTAATAATAAAAAAATTTAAACTTAAAAATAACTTTAAAATAATTTTTTTTGTATAAGCATTTTTCTAAGAAACAAATAATATTTGTTTCAAAAAATTTTAGACAAACACATTAAGAAAATAGGAAATTACTTATTTTATTAAAATAAATATTTTTTAACTAATAAATTTAAACAACTCCACTCGTTATCACATATATACCAACGGTAAGGGTAAAAAAATTATATCGTGCTTTTTAATTACTTATTTCAGACCATTAACTAGTATTTTCTATATTGCATAAATATTTGTAATTTTACAAAAAAAAATAATTCAGATAAATTTAAAAAAATTATGTGGAAAATATTAAAAATTATGAAATTTTGTATCTTAATAAAAAAATGTATCAATCTTTAAAAATGATAATTTAAAAGGTTATTATTCTTAAGATAGTATGCTTTAATTTAATAGGGATTAGTAGCCTGTTTTTTGTGTAGGAATATATTAGTTTTTACTTTAATTTATGGATAAAATAAGTTACCAAATATTTCAGTAACCTAATAATGATTTGGTAACAAACATAAAAGAGGAGATAATGTTAGGAGAGATTGTCGGACAAAGATAATTAAGGAAACATTAGTGACTGCGATTTACCACGGACGACAAGTCAAGAGAGAAGGATGCCAAGTTACTTTTCTAATTTATTGATTTTAAATAAGAGAGCACATTTTATGTGCTTAATGCATGCACATAAAAAAGATAAGCCAAGAGAGAAGGAAGTGAATTACTTACTTTACTAATTATTGATTAAAAAAACTAGACAAAATCAAGTTGAACTTTTTATTGAAGCATCTATATATTATTTGAAGCTTCCGTGATCTGGTGACGCACTTCTAACCTCAAGCCTCAGAAGGTAACAAACAACACAACACATGATATATAAGAATCTAATCTAACCCTTAATTTATTTCGTCTTAACGAGCAGAAAATAGAAAAAAGTATATCAGAAGGGCCTGGCTATGTGCAAGGATTCTGGGAATTAGATTATCTAGAAGATTAATTTTAATTTCATTTATTTATTATTTATGGGAGATTTGGTTCCCTTCTATACTTTTATATATTCTCTGCTCCATTTTCATGTGCAGCGACCCCTTCGAATCTTCTTGCCCCGTGAATTTCACTCTATTCTATTTTTGTGTGACTTTGTACCGGTAATAATATGATCTTCATGATTATTTTTTTCACAAAGTATCCAATTCGAAGAACGAGAATCATAGTCAAAGGCATGATCACAGATTTTACGAGGAGATGAAATTAAATGAGATTTAGACACCCGGCATTGTTAACACGAGCAAATGCATTATTGTTTAAATGTTAATGCTTCCTTGATAAAGTTTTGTGACTTAAAAACTACTGTAGAATTTTGTTAATATCAACCATAAAGTAAGAAGATAAAAGTAAAAAAAAAATGTTTAAATTTTTTTTTACATCACAAATATTAAAAAAACTTATTTCTTTATCTTTATTAAAATTTTATATTTTATTAACATTAGGATTTAAGATTGGTATTAACAAAATTGAAAAGAAAAATAGAAACTCAAATTTAATTTAAAATCTAACAAGTTAATTATTCGCATAAAACATCATTTCGTGTTCGGACGAGTAGGGGAAAACCCATCTTCATAGGCCTCCCAAATCCCAAAAGTAAGGGTGTTTTAGACTTTTAGTATGGCAAGATAGGGAATGATCAGTAATTTGCATTGGTTTTTATGAAGAAAAAAATATATTATAAAATTGCCCCAAAATATACTACAAATCTCATTCTAAAGCAAACAACTCCAAATGTTCAATTCTTTAAATTCCAATAGTTGTGGACCATTTCGTCCTAAAACATTGACGTATAGAGTTGTTTAGCTAAAATACAAATGTTCAAATAAATGAGTTAATTCTATAACTTGCTCAACAAATATAAATATTCACTTATTTTCTCCTTCATTTTTTCCTATTCTATTTTCTATGCATCTTTCTTCTCGTTTTCTATTATATCACTTTTCATGTCTCCCACTCTTTACCTTTTTTCTTTTTATCTCTATGCACCCTAAAATGGGATGTGCATTTATCATAACTCTAACTTATTATTATTATTTTTTATTCTTGTCTTTAATATTTTAACAAAATTCGTGCCATACTTTGATACCGGAAGCCACCATTTAAATCCCTCACCAGAAGATTAGGAGTTTCCTGGATATTGATTGGTACCTACTTTGTTAGGCACCGCTAGTTTTTAAGTTCTTTTTTTCTGCTTTCTGCTGCATAAAAAAAAAAAAAAAAAAAAAAAAAAACCCACACCAGAACAAACCTCATCATAACTCAAGTACCCATGACAGCCATTAGTGAAACCCAAACATTACCCACTAACACACATTTCACAAAGCCACGAATATTTAAGCTTGATCTTACAAACTGTGATAACTAGACATTTCTTAGGTTATATTTATCTTGTATCAATACTCTAAAGAAATATAGCAAATGGCATTATGTAATCTTATGCAATTCGGGTAACGTGTCCACCCATGACAATGGCCAACAAAGTGTTACACAACACCGATCTATTTTTCATTTGTCCCTTTTACTAAAGAGACGAAAATTTAATCGATTTTATTTTATCTCTTTAGGAGGTTTCATAAATGAAAAATCACGCCCAAATATGACGACACATAATGGTCGTTTTAATATCACTCAACATTTTGTCGGAAAAAAAAAATATCACTCAACAAGCCACCTCACCACTGACTACAACATCCATACATAGAAATGCAAATTAACTAAATATTTTATATTTAGTTTATGTTAGCTAATTCCTTTTGATTTTTTCCTTGCTAAGATATCCTCATTTAGTTTTTACCGTGAAACACACATAATCATGACATCTAAAAGCACAAATAGAGAAATGAACAGGACAATTTCAATCAATCAATAGTATAAGATACCTATAAAATTAGGAGAAGGCAACCATGGTTAAAATCAAAACCAGCAAAAGAAATGAGTCACTAAGAGATATTGACCTTGTTTGTTACTAATGCATATGTATAAATATTGAGGAATAAATATTTAAAATATAAAAGAATGGTATATTCTATGTCTTGTTCAGTTATGATATTTGGATAAGGGGGCAAAATTACACAAAACATCAGTCATGAATAGATATTATGACAAATCATTAACATTCTCATCTCTTGAGTAACAATAATGTATTAGTCAATATCGTTCGTTCTCCCCTTCAAACTATTCTTGTTTTAGGGTGAGTTTTTGTGTTTTTTGTTATTTTACAATGAATTAAAAAAAAAAACTTAGGTTAATTTAATAAGGCTTCGTAATAACTTCTAAATACACAAATTTTTTGGAAAAAAAAGAAGAAGAAAAGAACAAGCTGAGCTTGATTAGTGAAATAAAATAAAAAAAATCAATTTATCTTCTCTACATTTGCGAACGGAGCATGATGCCCATTGTCTCTCTTTCTTTTCCTTCTCTCCCCCCTCCTTTACATGCACAATCACGGTTCATTTCTTTGGTCTTTCACAAATTGATGTAGTTCGTGATTATCATAAATAGAGCACGAATTTCTCGACGCCTTTTACTCTTTCGGATAAAGCACCAAACATTGGCATAATCGGAGGTCAAAGAGAAAACAATTTTGCTAGCTCGCTTACACGCAAGATAGGTAAAATAAAACACAATCTCATCAAAATTTATTCACTCAGAATAAAAATTTTCTTTCAACATTTTCCGGAAACGTAGGACAGGTATAGAATTTTGTGGTACAGCTAAAAGATCACAACACAATTGATAAAGCAATTAACACAGAGAAACAAATGCATGAACAAATATCAAGAAACAGGAAAGCTCCCTCCCAAATTACATATTCAACCCTATACAAGATATCCTATGTTACAGAATGTGCATTCAATATATATATTTAAATGAATAAAACTATGGTTAAATTCTAAACCCCAAACCAGGCCACCTCTTTGCCCCCTCCTTCTTCGTCCGCTTTGAGCCAGGATCAATAAGGTTTTCCAGAGATTTTGCTTTTCTGTCCCGTGTCTTGCCTGCTTCTTTCAGAAGCTCTGCCAGACGACGCTTCTCATCTTCAAAATCAGGATTTGCTATCCCAAGCTTTTCCTCCCTCAGCTTGAGAACATATTCTAAGATTTCAATCGCATCTCCCACTCTGAAGCATGCCATCATACCAGGTTGAGTTAATTATGGAATATTTTGCTTTAAAGTTTGAACATACAAGTATTACGGCACAGCACAACATAAAATAGACATTCAGTTTTTCTATTTGAACAAAAGAAATAACTAGGAAACCATCCTCATGAAGAGAATAGAAGATAGGTAAGAAAGATTGAAGCTGGTACAAAGAAACACATAATACACCAGCAAAGGGGGCGGAGCTAGAAAATATTTATTGGGGTAAGATCAATGGAAGTCCAAAAGAATGACACAATAATAATATTAAAGTTCGATTAAATTAATTAGTAGATCCCAAAATTATTTAGGGATTTAGTTCCTATATTTCAAAGTTTGTATTAGGTCCCTCAATTTATAAATCATTTTTAATCAAGTCCCTAACTAAATTTTCATTAGGTTTCCATTAAGTAAAAAGACAAAGGCTAGCATGTAATTTGTTTTTTCCTATTTTTAAAAAACAATTTTGTGCTTTTAATAACAAAACTTTCTTATCAAAAGCTTGTTTGAAAAGAATAATTTTTTTAAAAAAACTATATTCAAAATTAATATTTTTTAATTTTCCATTATTCACATTCTTCTTTGTACTGTTTCCTCTTTTCATATTCTTACTCTCTAAAAATTAGTTATTAAAAATTATTTTATAAAATAAATTTAAAAAACCAAAAACAAAATCAAACTTGTAATTAATTTTTTTTATACAATATAAAGACTTGCTGAATAATTAAACTAGTGACATACTCGCTAAATTGAAAATTTTAAATTAGGTTAATGAAGTCTTAACAAAAATGTATTTAGGGACTCAATTAAAAAGATTTAAAACTTTAAGGGCCTAATTACAAACTTTCAAAGTACAAAGATTTACTTAAAAAATTCTCAAATAGTTTAGGAACCTACAAATTAATTTAATCTTAATGTTCTAGCTTACAAAAAAGTTGAACTTAAAAACAGCCAAGACAAAACAGCAGCAATCAAGCAAACATATAACTATACTAATAACTACACTAAGCTTCCAGTCAGTCACTGATAATCTATAACTATCTTTTACTTTAGGCTGCTTCAAAAGGGAACACTTTCACAACATGAATTGAATCAGGGAACAAAACAAATATATCAGCTAACTATGAGTCAAAAGAAAACAAGGATGTTGAGAAATGAATTTTACCTTCCCATAGCATCATATGTAGCTGCAAGGTTGCTGTACACCCCAAGAGTATCCTGATGACATGGGCCACACTCCTGTTCAAGAATTCCCCTAGCTTCTTCAAACAACTCAGCAGCCTCATCAATCTTGAACAGTTGAACACATGCCAACCCCATCTGGTTCAAAACAACTCCAAAGAAGGCACTCTTTCTCTCCCCACTAGCCCTGAGTTTCGCCACAGCACTCTCAAACGAGTTCCTTGAGTCCTCATACCTCCCAATCATGTAATACATCACTCCCATTCGTGCCTCAATCCCCGCAATAGTGCTCTGCTGCCCTGGCTTATCCTCCAACAACTTCATTGCCCTGTTCAACAGCTTCAGCGCCTCCTCCGGCTCATCGACAGATTCAAAAACTGCTGAAATCTCTGTCAAGCCACCGGCAATCTCCTCTGCGGTGGTCCCCGGAACAGGCTTTGAGTAAATCCTAAGAGCATTCTCACAGTAAGACTTTGACTCGCGAAGCTTACCAGTCCTGTGGTACAAATCAGCAAGCCTCACAAAAACAGAGGCAACAGAAGGGTGGTTCTCACCCTTGGCAGACTTAAACACCGTAAGCGCCTTCTGGTATGAGAAAATCGCCTCGTCAAAACGACAAAGCGACATGTAAATGTTCCCAATGCTAACATCAATTGATGCAACCTCATTATCTTGACCATTTGCAATCATGGCCATGCTAGCAAGCACAAGATGCTCCAACGCTGATTCATAATCTCCCTTTGCCTCACAAATCAGTGCCATCAGCCTCCTATCTGCAGCTTCCTCAAGCGAAGCTGGTTCACTATGTGCGCGATGAATCTCCAACGTCTTCTTACACAGATCCTCTGCTTTATCAAACTGCATTGCTTGCACATTTGCCTCCGCTAAGTATCTACCACACAACACCAATTCAAAAACACAATTATCCTCATATCACAATTAGGACAAAAATTATATGCAATTCCATAGGTACTTTTGGTCTTGGTCTCCGATCATAACTAGAATTTCAATCGGTAATATGTGCAGACATTAAATGTGCTGATATAAAATGAAATCCTTTATGCAGATTACGAAGATTAAAACTCCAATTCTATTTGACCTACTACATCTAGGTTTTGTCCAAACAATTATCAATTCAACAACATAATTTAAGTATCCAATTATAATTAGTACCAAACTTAGATACAGTTCTATAAGTGCTTCTAGAGTTGTTCACCAATCAGAATTGAAGTTTCACCAAGGTAGTCTGAGTCGACATTTAATATTGTGTGGATTACTGATCTAATTATAATTTGACTGCATCTAAGTTTCATCCAAACAATTTAAGAATCGAGAAAATGAACAAGATAAAACGATTGCGTACCGGCAAGTTTCACCGACGCGGGGATCGGAGTCGCCGAGGGCTTGGATCTGGATCTGGAGGCCTTGGTCGTAGCAGGAGATGGATCTGTCGACCTGGCCGAGCATGGAGAAGGTGTCGCCGAGCTGCATGTAGCCGGAGAAGGCGGCGAGGGCGTGATCGGCGCCGCGTTCGACGTCGGGGACTTGGATAGCGCGTTCGAGGACGGGGACGGCTTCGTCGAAGCGTCCGAGGCTGCAGTAGATGGCGGCGAGGACGTGGAGGCTCATGGCGAGGTCGAGGCTGGGCTCGCCCTCGACGGCGCAGCGCTCGAAGGACTTGGAGGCCCGGATGGCGAAGTCGAGGGCCTTGGAGGGCCCATCGCCCGAGGCAATGGTGTCGCGGGCCAACTTAAGGAGGAATGGGCCGAGATCCGGGTTGTCGAGAGAGGCATCAGAGAGAAGCGGAGGGGTTTCAGGAGTTTTCTTTTTGGAGGAGCGAGAAGGAGATGGGCTGGGTGGTTTTTTGGGGAGTGGAGAAGGGGTTCTCTGGGATTGCCTGGGTGTGTCCGGGACGGAGATTCCGAGGGGTTGGGCGTCCGATACGAGACCTGGCATGCTGCTGGAGGGACTCGGATTACAAATTTTCTTCTATTGATTAAGAAACTAGACTCTGAGCTCCCAAGGAGCTTTCATTCTTTTCACCCTCTATCTGTCTCTCGGGTTATTATGGTAATTCAACTCCCCTCCTCCGTCAACTTCTTCCGCCAACGCCCATCTGCTCAAATTATTAATTATTATAACTCTTTTTACCCCTTTTTCTTTCTTTCTTTCTCTCTTTTTGTTTTTGTTTTCTTTAGTCTTATTCAAGTGGAGCATATTCATACTTTTTTTAAATTAATTTTTCTAATTCACAAAGTTCAAACAATTTTATTCAAAACAAAACAAGCATGTACTAGATAATAGATTCACGCGTTAATTCTTTCTTCATATTGAATTTGATTTCTTCTTTAAATGATGATGACGCGTTTGTTTTTTTTTTATTTTATTATTATTAGTAAGTAAAAGTCATCTTCTAAATTTTCACTCACTTTAATCTTCAGTTACTTACCACTAACAAGTACTGGTCGATCGTCGTCGTATGCTTGGATTATATAAATTTTGCAGCTTTGGCTCATGGATTATGAATATGACCGAGAGAAAGGGTGGAGATCGAATTGGAGATGGATGTTAAGGAAAATTTGGCAACGTATTTATATCTCAATATAATAAATATATTTATTCCACAATTTCCTTTTTATTTTTCTATAATGGAATAAAATGTATACATTTCAAATTACAAATTTAATTTCCCCCGTTGAAATTTTTTTCCTTTCAGACTGTAATTACTTAAAACGTCTTGCAATATTTCTTTCTCTAATTTCTCCCATATGAAAATCGATTTGAAATAGATATTTTTCTTAATACGAATGTCATAGATATTTAATTCATTATTAATTTCCTAGTCAGTTTCATTAGGGGTGGAATGAAGTTTGCTTTTAATTTCTAACAACCGAAACACTTGTTTTAACTCTTTCACTAGATACAGAACATTCAAGGCTTTTTAGGTTATTATTCGAAAAGAAAAAAAAAGTTAACAAATGTATCTTACATAAAAATTTATAATTGAATAATAACATAAAAATTCTTTAAATTAATCGTTTAGTATATATACTATTTATTTTTATTTCAATTCATTAAAAAGAATCTTTACTTTATTTTTCAATTGGAACTGGTATATGAATGAATATGCATGATAGATTTTTTTTGGTAGACAAAAATGTACATGATAGAATAGTAAATTTCACTCAACATTAATTTGTAGTTTTCTAGCACTACAATAATAGAATTTGCAGTCAGCCATATATGGGTCTGACAATTTACATGAAGTAGGTGAAACTATTACTTGACCTATTTATTCCTTGCTCTGCCTTGTGCCCTGTGATGATGGATTCATGCTCATTTCGTGCTTCTCCTATCTTAAAAGTTGCTCAGAACCTTCATTAGTATTAAGCTTGAACTCTAACAAAAAAGGAGAAGAACATGCATTTACCTGTTGCACATATAGAGAATGATAGCTGGTGAAAGTCTTTAGTTGAGGAGTCATTAGATTACTAGTGCATGTCGTGTTCTGAATATTGAGCCAAGCACCTTCAGTGGAGGAGAATCATAAGAGCCATTTGGAAAATTGATTAGGATATTTTAATTGCTGACCATTTTTTCTCTCTGTATTTATCCCAAAGTCAACAGGACTAGATTATATGATTAGTTAGTTAGCTTGATTTTAGTTTCTATTCTATCAGACATTATAGATGCCGCCACTGTGTCCATCCCTATTACCAGATAAATAAAAATAGGGTGGTTAATTATAGGCACATTATTCGGTGGTAGTTAGCTATTGGATTTTGTGTACCATCTCATTAATATATTTAGCTTTTAATTTTCCTCTTTATGCTCCCTTCAGAATCAGAGGCCCAACTAAGACATGTTAGGCATCTAGCCTTGACTTTATGGTTAACATCCTGATTTAGTTAGTGCGTCTGATCCTTATACACAGTAATCAACACTAGTTTAAAAGGCAAAGACACATCAATTGTTATCGTTCAACTAATCATATCATTGCAGATGAATTCTTTAGGTTGGACTGTCAAATGTCAATTAAGAATAATATATATATTATGTATTATAGTATATATAATATTATACGTATAGAAAATTGATGAAAAGCATGTAAAAATATAATAATTTCTATTATTAAGCACATGAATCACCTGATTAAAATTATTTTTACTTGATCAAAGATTTTGATTTCGATTCTTGAATATATACGTTTAATACTTAAAATAACAAATTTATTGTCATAATAATCCTCTCCAATTCAAATAAATTTGTCTTCGATGAACGATACATGTATTCTGGATAAAAAAAAATCATAATAATTTCTGTTAGGGTAAAAAAGTCACATATAGTACCCATTGTAATACCTGCGTACTGATCTCGTAAAGCACTAACATTTTGAGCTTCCATTTGGATCATAGCGGTGCATAAATGCTATTTAATGCAAAGTTGCGGATCTGACGGATCATATTGGGTGATTCATATAGATAGAGAAGTAACAGTCGCATTCAGAATGAAATCAAAGTCAGTGGATTAGTTCATATTCACTACCCATCTTTTTTGTTTTGTATACTGAAAGATGCTTTGAATCAATTTAAACTTGGAACCAGTTCAAAAAAAAAAAAAGATCTCTATGGATTTTTACTCTTTTATTCCAAATATTTAGGCTAGACTCTTATTACGTGGCTGCTCATAGTGCTTTTAATTAAAACATAGTAGTATTACATATGTTTTTTTGGTTATAAATATCATAGATATCTTTTATTTTAAAGGCTCATAGATATCTTTTTATGAGAAGTCATTATGCTCTTATATGAGCAATAAAGTTTTCCTTTAAAATATTTAATACAATTAGATGTCTGGATTCAAATTTGATATTACTTATTAAATTAAAATAATTCCTTTTTTTGGTATGTCGCATAATAACTCGTTAATCTCTACCATTCGTTAATATCGAATACAGGGCTCAGCCGCACGAAAAATTCACCAATCCATATAATCAACAAATTCAGAATAAGCTTGTGGTCATTGAGGCATGCAATATTTATTGTTGTTAGGAAAATAAAATAATACACAATCTGTAGTTATATACATATGTGTATATATATATATATATATGTATATATATGTATATATAATGATTAAAACACTGAATTGAGATGTAGGGAACGTTGAGGGTCACATCATTGAAACCACTGCACTAGCTATGAAGTTGACTTCCTATCTTTGCGCCAATTCTATACCCATCATCATTTCATTTATCAACAGAAGGCAACTATAAATGACATGATAAATTATTAGTTAAGTATTATCTATATATCTACCAATCCCCTTCACACAAAAAAAAATATATATCTATCGATCTATTCGATATTAAAACATAAAATTGTATTAATAATACACTTAAAAAATGCTTGGATAAATTAATCTTTTAGTCTATATTTAATACTCATTTGCATATAATTCCACTGCAAAGAAGACATCTTGGAACCTCCCAACAAATAGAACATAGGCATTTAGGAAATATCCACCTAATGATTAGCACAGTTTTCACATAAGGTGCATTAAAAACCTAGTTTTTACAACCATGACATTTGTTTGACAAACCTAGTTTTTACTAGTTTGTACCTTTGAACGAACTAATTAGCACATATTTAATAAGAATGTCAATACACTAATTAACTCTTCACCCACTTCCTTCTTCCGAAGCCTTTGAACAAAGTTGCATTATTTTTCTCATTAACATGTAGAGAACAAGAGTTCGGATAGAGAAAAAAATTCCTCAAGAAATAAGTTAAAATGCTTTCATTCATAACATTATAAATAGTAACGACTCTTCAAAATTTGCATATATACATATTTGATCAAGTCAGTATATTTTTTGTTAAAACATTGCCATAGTATTTGAAAGTTGATCACATCTACAATACATATAAAAATAACATGATCAACAATCAAGAAAATCAAATAATATTTCGATATGCACTGCTTTAAATAGATTTTATTTTTATTTTCCTTAGAATCAATTAATTTCCTCATTTCCCACATTAAAATAATGTTATTTCATATAGGATTAAAACGTTAGACTCATGTATTAGTGTAACCAAAAAAGACTAATGTATTAATTATATCAATTTTTCTATCATTACACGCATCAGTATCTCTTAAGCATCAGCATAATTGATCTAAACGACTGAGACGATAATATAATGTTAATTTTATATAGAGACTAAAAAAAATTAAGATTTTTTCATAAAAGAATTAATTGATAAATCAGTGCAAATAATTAGTAATAAGTAAATAATTAACCAAAATACTCTTAAACATTTCACTCAAAATACACAACTACTTACCAGTTAGAGTCTCACCAGAAAACTGATTATGTCTTCTAATAGTAGAGATGCATGTACAGCATATGACGCTGTGAAACCAAACAAAGATTAGACGATAAATGAAGAAAGAGGCAGAAAAATAAATTTATAATTTCATAAAATTCTCTAGATACAAATTTTTTAGCAGTTATTGGTATTCATAGAGATTAGAATCTAGATATCTTAATCAGTTCTTGATTTTAACATATATTACGGAAGTATAAAACTCATAGCGGAAGGAAATCTTGGGCTGTCAGCTTTTATATATTTTTTGGTACATATTTTTCATATATATATTTCTGCTGTTTTTCAGCTACAAGCAGTGTGAGCTGGCTTGAATAATTTATTCCATTAAAATATATATAATATTAGAAGCAACAGAGCATAACAGGTTAACTTCAACCGTGAGGCTTCGTTTTCCCTTGATCATTCCGTGGATTAGCACCAGATTCTTTGTAGTCGTCAGTGTCAAGGTGCAAAAGCTTTCTTCCCTTCATCTGATGAAAAGAAACCTTCAACAAAAAAGGTGTTCAATTAATAATTAGAGTAATGTTACACTCACATTTTTCTAAATACAGTTATGAAGGAGACATATATCTAATTATCTATCGCCATTCATAACTCCTTTTTTTCTCTCTCCATTTTAGTCACGGAAATCAGTGGTCCATTGTGTAACTTCTGTACTAAAAAATCCTGAAACTTGTCATTATTGTTTAAATTAAGCCATTTCTAGACACAAGTAGTAGTGTAGTACGTTTTTGTTAGAAAGGAGTAAATGAATTATTAATCTGATAGCGAAAGAAATTTAATTTCGATTTTTACCTCACATAATTTTAAAGAAAATTAAGAATTATAAGATTGATTTAGTGGTGAAAGAAAAAAAAAGGAAGAAGTTGAGATTTCAAATTCCTCTTTAAACAAAAAAAATTAACAAACTAACTATTAACATTGACCTTTAAAAAAAATTTATAAAGAAAATTAATTAGTACTAACTTTTTCTTTGTTTGAGGAGAATTAGTATGTAGTAGCTAGAAACTAGAAATAGAATAAAGGATAGATTGAAAGGTGTGTATAGTATATGGCCAATTTAAATATTTCTAAGCTTGTGCGTATATGCAAATATACCTTGGTTGGTGATTTTTCTACATCCACTCTCATCCTCAAGCTGTTGACTCTAGCTACAAGAGATCCACAAAATGAATTTGGTTTAATTAGTTATCATTTATTCTGGTAAAGTGTATACATAATTTATTTAAAATATATCCGGAGAACATATATGCTTACCTGGATATAGTTCAACAAAGAGCAAAAGGAAGATGATAATAGAGAATCTGAGCTTGGGATCCATAAAGTTGGGTATAGAGTTTGATCGATGACCGAAATTTGAGATGCTGGGGGAATATCGACCTTTTTATAGTACGTATATAGGTATGGCAATGAGAATAGATGCATGAAGCCTTTTCTCTTCAAGGTTAGAATGGGAAAATTGCCCTTGTAAGTTGTAACTTAACTAAAGTGAATAAAAGTAATCGCAGGATACATGTGGATTGTGGCCTGTCATATTAATATGATGCATATATTCAACTGGTACAATAGATCGAGATAGCATATTGCCCCATGTGGGCAGAGTCAACTTTATTCACTGTCTGTATGATTTATTAAGTTTGATACATAAAATTAATTTAAACTGCTAAATATAATTTAAGAATAAATTACAATGATCACCAGGATTGGAATTTATTTTTAAATGTGTATTATCATCATGGTTCATGGAAAGAATTGATGTTGACAGTAAAATAAACAAGTGTTGACAAATTTTAGTTGCATTGGTACCTAATTAATATAAGTTATATAACAAAACCAGTCTTACCAAAAGTAACTCGCAAATTAGCACTTGACGTCTGTGTTGCACTAGCTAGATCTGCTTGGCTTTTCTTGCTTCTATTGCATTGTGTACACAATCAGAATAAACTAAACTGTCTTATCCGATCTAAATTCAGTTACTGATAAGTAATCTCATTTAAAGATGGTCAACAACGTCTTCGTACGTGCTTACGGGCTATTATGATGTGTAATTAAATTTTCATGCTAGCTTTTCTGTTGAGTAGTGGCATTATAAGTTCATTCGGCACATGATTTTTAATATTAGCTTTAGAAGTGCCACATTTTCTGGCCACGGGCAAAGTTGGCTTCTAAGCACTCAGTAGAAGGCTATCACGTACGGTTCGGTAGAGTAGAAAAAACTGTTTAAGGTTCATTTCTTTTTTTTCCGCTTTTTTTCTCTGCAAACCAACAAAACCTAAAGTAAAAAGTTAAAATGAATAAAACTTCACTTTAGTTCTAAAATTAACTTATAAGTGTCAGTCACGTACTCACTTTATTCCTTAATTTTACATAACTCTTATTTTAAATTTCTAACTGTGTCAAATGTATATTTTGTACTTTAATCATTTGGAAAATAGAATAGAAAAAACAGAGAATCAGTACAGGATATGTTATTATCTAACTTGAGTTGAAGCTTTGATAAGACGTTGGTTGTCTACAAGAGACTTAAGGTTAAGGCCTAATTTGAATAAACATGTTTTCCTATAGTTTAACCTGCTAATTAATTTCCCATAATTGGACAGCATATTGTCTCTTAGCAACAAAGAATATTTCTCGCTCATTCAAAAAGTAGGTACAAGGAATTGAAACCATCAAATTTACACACTAATCATGATACACGAGAAAAAAAAATGAAATGAATGATAAATAAACTTATTCGTAGAAATTAGAAAATATATTGGTATACGTCGACAAAAACGCGTCTTGTAGCGAATAGCTAGCTCTAATGGAGTCAATATGATGAATCATTTCATGGTCCAAATGAGGTATCACGCACCAAATAGTACCCACAGCGGCCAATATTGAAATTGGAGATATAAGATATATCTAAATAGACACGTCCAAGAAAAAAAAAAAAAAAAAAAGAAAGTTGACTATGCAATTGACAATTCCCTCTGTGGCCGAAACTTACCCGAAATAATAATGCTTTGTTTTTTCATGCAGAGGTATGTAGTATCATAAGATAATATGAGGATGTTTTTGTTTCAAAGGGAGCATAATTGCTGCGATGAATTAGGTTAGCTGAATTTCTAAATCAATATTGATGGATCAACACAATATCGATGAAATTTTGAGAACGCATGCAATGCACTCTTTTGCGGATCGTTGAAATTTCGTTTCCTTTTTAATTTTGGTATTTTTCGGCTTACTAAAATTCGTATAGAAGACGTCATTATATTATACTCATTAAGCTAAAGAAAATTTGCTAAGCCAATGGCCAGGTCAAGTGCGCGGTTAAAACGCAGACTTGCATTTTAAAGCTTAAACCACAAACTATGGTCGTTTCTTTAAATTTGTCAAACTTAAGAAATAAGTTATACTGCTATCATGCTTAGATTTTTATTTTTTCATCTGGTATACCATGATAACAATGAATAATGAATGGCAATTGCTTTGCACACCAATGTTTTTTTTTGTATGCCAAACATTTTTTGTTATTTTCAAAATTATCCCTAACAAATTTACAGATTCATAATTCATATGGACTCATTACGGATTTGAACCGGTGACTTTAGGTTATTAACACAACGCTCTAGCCAACTGAACTAATAGATCAATTATGTTATAAAATAATTAACGTAACTATATATAACATTAAAAATTTTAATGTATATTTAATGCACATGTAAATTTACATAATAAATTTTATGACAATTAAATATATATTAGAAATTAATGTTCTATCATGTTGTTTCGTATGCACGGTGATTCGTATGAACATATGAATTATCAATTCGTATTATGAATTCGCAAGTTTATGAATTATAAATCTGTAAATTTGTCACGAGTAATTTTGGAAAAAATAAGAAAGTTCTGAGTAAGCAAAGCAATTCGTATGATGAATTTAAGACCTCATATAAGATCTGTAAAAAAAAAAAAAAGACCTTATATAAGATCTTCATAAGTTGGGCTAAGATCTTTTTTTTACTGCTGTTGGGCTAAGATCTTGGCAACCAGCAGCATAGCAAGTCATTAATGAATTATAATTTTATCTTAAAAAAATTCGTTACATAAAGCTAATATTCATTTTTTTGCTTTTTTATTATTTTTATCTTGTCTTCAAACATTTTGTCAAAAAAAATAAAACCTTTTCGTCTAACATGCACAAAACTAACTATTAAATAATAAACTTAAAAAAACATTTCAAGATAATAATTATAAATAAAATTTAATCAGGTTATAAATAAATTAAAAAAATTAACCTTAAGTATTACATTACTTCGGGTGTAATTATTGGTTTAGGGTTTAAATAACTTATTGTATAAATTAATTTTATTAGTTCAATTGTTAAATATTTTTATGTTGACTCAACGATCATGCACTAAATTATAGGTAAAAAAGACACTTATAATTATCTAATCTTATTGTTGATATTTACTTGTATTTTTTTTAAAAAAAAAGTACATTGTGCATTAAATTTAATTTATTTCATAAAATATGCACTAGGTGTCAACCACAGGATAGAGTATAAAACTATAAATGAAAACATCAATCTAGGTTTAGTTTAAGCCCAACTCTACTATGGTATTGTTTACACTGGAATTTGGTAAACAACCGCTAGTCTAAGTTAATTGCTTGCGAGATCAATTAGTGAATCTCAGGAGCATGTCATTTGTGTGTTTGCTTTAAATGTAAAACCGTTAATGTTCATCATTGCAATAAACATTTACTGGTTCGAAATTTGCAAAAAGGAAGATTCTTTGACAGAATCGAAATGCTGAAAGTAACTTGACAAGGGAAGATAAATTGCAGAATGTAAAGGAGCAGTGAGTTCATTCGATCGAATGAACCATTTAAAAGGCAGAAATTATAAAGTGAAACGTAAATTGCATTCGAAATGTAAAGTTTACAGGAACTTAAAATGGTTCACAAACAAACATACATTCTCCTTGCGTACTCGTTTCTCTCTGCGCTGGGTACTTTGAGTATATAAGGATTTGTATAAATGATTTGCGACCCTGAAATCTGACTAAAAAACTGCTATATATAGACATTCGAAAATAAACTGCCCTAACGGTCGAACACTATCATAATGCCAAGTGTCCTGCCACGTACACCTTGCATGCACATAACTGCTCCTTAGAACGGTTACCCACATTGCTCGAAGTCGAACTGATTTTGTGAAGTTTTGTCAGAAATTGCGCTAAGTCCAGAAATCTGGCTGCCTTGACTTCGACTCGAGTATACACCAGTTCGAATCGCCCAATGATTCGAAGCCCTCTTTCTTGTCTTAGCCTTGTACTTCGTAAATACTTCCTTGCACCTGGGAATCTCTTTCAAAAAACTCTTTTTCCGATTCGAACAGAATCTAACCAAATTCGAATTTAGAGCATATTTTTAGCTCATAAAAAATATGGGCTAACAAATTGCCCCCAAAAAATGTCTGCTTCGATTTGAGATCGAAGGAAGATGAAAAGTTGACATTTTTTCCTTCTTCTAACAGTTTCCCTGGAATGGCAACACGATGGCACGTTTAATGGTAACCGTCGCCTCGATCTCCCACTACCCATCATTAATTCCACCTTTCTAGGCAGAGTGGGACACGTGTCACGCTGGGGAGTTAAAAGGGAAATCTGATGTGATTGATTTCTGACCCTTGATTCTTATTATATTGTTTTTCCCCTTTTAAAGGCGTAACTCCATGAATAGCGCCAGAACTCCAAACAAAAAACCCCCTCAGCTTCTTCCAAAACCCTTCTTCTTCCTTGCTTCTGAAACCTTTCTTCTTCCTTGCTTCTGAAACCTTTCTTCTTCCTGATTCGTATCCATTATCTCCGGCGAGGCTTCCTTATTTTCAGATAACAACTTGCTACTCCTTTCATCATCAAACTCACCGAATCTCTGAGCTTTGCCATTGTTCTCCGTGAGTCCAAGCTTTTACTCACTGATTCCATCAGTTATCAAAACCCTTCACGAGAAAATCGCCCCTTTTCAGATTTCTTATAATGTCGCAAGAATCAGCAGTTCCGAATTCTGTATTTCGATTCTACTCTTGATGTAATATTGACACATGCCCTTTCGTGACAATTTTACTGTTATCGCCATTTTTATGTTTCCATTATTTCTGTCTATTCTATGCTTATTTTAACTTCGAGCAATGTTGGTTTATATTTTTTCAAATATTTACCATTTATACTCAAAGTACGTTTCTGAGGGGTTAATTCCTCTAATTCATAAGCACCATTCGAATAGATCTGAATTATTTTAAACGGTCCTTCCCAATTTGGGGACCATTTGCCCAAGGCTCGATCCTTACTATCCATGGGCAGGATAACCTTCCAAACTAAATCTCCAACATTAAAAGTTTTTGACTTCACTTTCTTATTATAAGCTTTAGCAACTCTTTCTTTTTGTTTAGTCAAAACTTCTAATGCTCTTAATCTCTCCTCGTCTAAATCAACTAACTCATCTGACATCATTTTCCAATAATGGTCGATTGGAATGTCCATTTGTTTTTGTACTCTGGCTGATTGCAAATGTATTTCGACCGGAAGTACAGCATCGTGCCCATAAGTCAGTCGAAATGGGGTAGTATTAGTTGATTCCTTAGGAGAATTTCTACATGCCCATAGAACTTGATCTAACGTTTTATTCCAATTTCTTGGCTTTTGGGCAATGTGTTTTTTAATCAAGTTAATTACAATCTTATTGGCTGCTTCGACCTGACCATTTGCTTGCGCGTAATATGGTGTTGAGGTTAATAATCGAAAGCCAGTTTTTTGGGCAAATTCTTTCATTTTTCGTCCAGTAAAAACTGAACCTTGATCAGTGGTAATTGTTTCGGGAATACCAAACCTATAAATAATATAATTTTGAATGAAACTAATTACTGCTTCCTGATCAACATTTGGCAAAGGGACTGCTTCGATCCATTTTGTAAAGTAATCGATACCAACTATAATATAACGCTGGTTCTTAGAAGAGGCAGGCTTGATTTCACCAATTAAGTCCAAAGCCCATCCTCTGAAAGGCCAAGGTTTGATTATGGAGTGTAACTCACTAGCAGGTAAATGCTGTATCCCTGCATGCTTTTGGCATTCCTGACAGCCTTTAGCAAATTCTATACAGTCTTTTAACATCGAAGGCCAATACAAACCTTGTCGAAATAAAAGCCATTTCATTTTATGGCCTGCTTGATGTGATCCACAAGCCCCACTGTGAACATGGGAAACTGCCAAGTATGCTTCTGATTCACTTAGACATTTTAGCAACACTCATTCTGCAGTCTTTTTAAACAAATCATTTCCCACAATCACGTAATTTAAAGCCCTATATTTGATCTTTCGAGCCACATTGCCTATTGGATTTTCCAAATATTCAATAATGGACTTTCTCCAATCATTATCTAACATATTGTCAATGGCCAAAATTTGAATTTTTTCCTGAAGATCATTCATACTTTCATCTTCATTATTTTGTGGTATACTTGCCCCCACAAGTTTTGGCATTGGCAATTTAGTGCTTAATGGCTCTGGTAACACCAGTTTATCTTTTATTTCGATCAACTGAGTTAACTTTTCCTTTGACATTTTGTATCCTGAAGCTATTTGGGCTAAATCATTTGCTTCTCGGTTTTCTTGTCGAGGTACATGCTCAATGTTAATATAATCGAAATGATTCAGAAGAGAACTTGCTATAACAAAATATTTTGCTAAATGTTCATTAACACATTTGTATTCTTGTGTTAATTGCCTCAACACTAATTCTGAATCACCTCTTATATTAACATTTCTTGCCCCCAGGCTAATTAAAATTTCAAGGCCTGTAATTAGAGCTTCATACTCAGCCTCATTATTAGAACAAAGCCCTTTGATTTTATATTTAAACTTAGTTGGAACTTTATTGGGGGATATTATTAAAACTCCAATTCCAGTTCCATGTTTGTGTTTCGATCCATCGAAATACAAAATCCAAGGCTCTGTATCGACATAATCTTGCGGCATCTCGATCAATGAATGATCTACAATAAAATCAGCCACAATCTGACCCTTAACAGATTTCAAAGGCTTGTACGTTAAAGAATATTCTGTTAATGCTAAAGCCCATTTTCCAATTCTACTGTGTAAAATCGGTTTTGACAACATGTGCTTAATAATATCATAATGAGAATACACATAAACATCAACAGGCTTTATATATTGCTTAAGTTTTGCACAAGAGAAATACAGACAAAGACAAAGTTTTTCTATGGCAGTATATCTAGTTTCTGCATCATTTAGTACACGACTAAGATAATAAATTGCATGTTCTATGCCATCATCATCTTCCTGAGCCAACATGCTACCAATGGTCTTGTCAGACGCAGCAATATACAACTTCATAGACTTGTTTCGACTAGGAGGCATTAACACAGGAGGCTTGATCAGATATTCTTTAATTTCATCGAAAGCCTTTTGATGCTCTTCATTCCATTTGAATGGTTCATCTTTCTTGAGTCGAAGTAATGGCGAAAAAATCTGAGCTTTGCCACTTAGATTCGAAATGAATCGCCTCAAGAAGTTGATTTTTCCTAGCAAAGACTGAAGCTGTTTTTTGGTCGAAGGAGGCTTCGTCTCAAGAATAGCCTTTGTCTTATTTTGATTTATCTCAATGCCTTTTTTATGCACCACAAAACCAAGGAAATCTCCTGCACGCACACAAAAAGCACACTTTAATGGATTCATTTTTAATCCATGTTTCCTCATTCGTTCGAAAGATTGCCTAAGATAATCCAAATGGCTATCTTCTGAGGAGGATTTGATGATTATATCATCAATATAAATTTGCATAAATGTGTCAATAAAATCATGAAACATGGAATTCATGGCCCTTTGATAAGTGGCCCCAGCATTTTTCAACCCAAAGGGCATAACCACCCATTCATTAGTGCCTAAAGCACCAGGGCATCGAAATGCTGTTTTCGACACATCATTTTCAGCAATAAATATTTGGTTATAACCAGAATAACCATCTAACATGCTTAAAAATTCGAAACCAGCTGCCGAATCTACCAACATTTCCGCTACTGGCATAGCATATTCATCTTTAGGTGTAGCATTATTTAAATCCCTAAAATCTATGCATACTCTAAGAGTTCCATTCTTTTTAATGACAGGGACTATATTTGCTAACCATTCGACATACCTGGCAGCCCTGATGAATTTACACCTCAGCAGCCTTTCGATCTCTTCCTTAATCTTGGACATGATTTCTGGTGCGAATCTTCTTGGTAGTTGTTTTACTGGTCTTTTTCCCTCCTTAATAGGTAACTTCATTTCGACCATTTCTCTGCTTAACCCAGGCATTTCGTGGTAATCCCAAGCAAAACAGTCTTTAAACTCTCTAAGAAAAGGCACCAGCTTTTCTTTTGAACTTGAGGTGATATTGGCACTGATATAAGTTGGCCTTTTAATCGAGCCATCTCCAATATCGACCTCTTCCAAAGGATCTTGAGCCTGCATCTTTGGCGCCTCACTTATGGGATTTTTCTCAAAACCCAGCGGCTCATCATCATAAATACAATCCAGTCTTCGATCCTTTGTTTCTTTGTTTTCATGATCTTCGATCTTGGCTTCAACTGCCATATTTTGTTGAGATTCAGCCTCAAAGGCCGTATTTAGTCTATTTTCGGCCATATAAGCCGTAATTCTGGCTCATGCAGTGGCCTCAGTCATATTAATCTTCATATGTATTCCACCCAGTTGGTGGAATGACTCCATCTTCAGAGGGAACAGCATCAATTTCCTCCCTCTCCCATATAAACCCATAGGTAGGATGGAGTTTGACAGAGTGGACAACATTGTCACTCGATTCGACAACAGCCTCCTTGTCACCACAAGGTGCTATGTTAGCCAACTTTTTGTCAAAGGTTTGTGCAGTAACATTATCGACCTCTGACTTATAGAAGCTTTGATCCGCCTCTATATTTTCAACAATCCCATCCTCCCTCCAGATAATGAGCTTCTGGTGAAGGGTAGATGGCACAGCCCCAACTCCATGAATCCACTCCCTTCCTAATAGCAAGTTAAAATTAGCCTTAGACTGTATCACCAGGAAAAGAGTTGGTCGAACTATACTGCCTACAGCAACATCTACTTGAATGGCTCCCAAAGAATAGCCAGTTTTACCCTCATAATTCGAAAGCACAATGTTGTGGGCAGATAGATCAGTGTCATGTTTCCCGATCTTGTAGAGCATAGATCGAGGCATTAAGTTGACAGCCGCTCCTCCATCAATGAGCACTTTGTTGATTCCAACATTCTCAACTTTTGCTCTGATGAAAAGAGGTTTGAGATGACTTTTCATCTGAAAATCTGGCTTTTCGAAATAAGCTAATTGTTCTTCCACACAGCCATTATTCATAACATAGTAACATACTGGCTTTGGGTCAGCCATATCAAAATGATCGAACTCACTTTCGATCTCAGTAACTTCAGATTGGACATCATATTCAGATGGCAAGATAGATACCACACAGATGACATCGAAATCTGGCTCAGAATCCAGTAGATCCTCATCCTCCATCTTGTCTTCATCCACTGGAGGCAGGAGTCTCTCCTTTACCGGCCTCCTAGATACTTCTTTATACTGGCCCATTTGTAGATTCTGTTGGGCCAATTTCTTCTGACGCTGGAACCTGCGCCATTAGGTCCTCGTCATAGGATTCTTTCCTTTGTAATTGTTCCTATAAGAGTACCTATTGGCCTCCTGTGGGCCAATTTGCTTCGTTCCACTCGAACCACCTACTTCCATAATCCCTTTGTTGAACCTTATAAGTCCCTGGTGCATCCATTTTTCGACCGGAACTGAACCAGGAGGAGCGAAAGTATTCCTTCGACCAGATTTCTGATTAGTATTCGACTGCACCATAACTCTTTTACCTTTATCGAAACGTTGGTTCTGCTTTGCCCCCTTGTTAACAACTTGGTATTTCTTGAGGCCCTCAGTAGCCTCCTTATCACATATTGCACTGCAGCGAGGGCAGAGCATCACAATCTTGTTTTCGAGTTTGCATCTGTTCAAGAAATCAATTAACTCCTTCTCAGCCTGAGGATACACAACCTTCATTTGTTTGTTGTAATCCTCTTCAGATATGTCCTGAACTTGCACATGGGACACCTCCATTGTTTCGACCATCATTATTTCTTGAGGTTCTGCATAAAGAGTTTCAGCAGCTTTGGATATTTCCGCATTTGCCTGAGCAACCTTTGGTTTCTCACCAAATTTGAGCCTCCCTTCGTCGAGAGCCTTTTGAACCAAATCCCTGAAAAGAACACAACGTGAGGTTTTATGGCCAAGGAAATTATGAAATTTACAATAACCCCTTTTCTTCTGTTGTTCGATTGGGGGTACTTTCAAGCCCTTAGGAACAACAATCTGGTCATCTGTGACTAATAAATCAAATATTTCATCACATTTAGTTATGTCAAATGTATAAGTTTTAGACACAAATTTATCATTTTTAGGTTCAACAGGGTTTTTTCCATTGGAAGGTCTAAGGAGTTTACAAACATAAGGAGGTCCAGGTTTTAATTCTGCTAAATCAACCTCATTGTCTTCGATATCTTCATAAATAATATCGAACTCCTGGTCACTGTCATTGGTTTCGACATATGCAACCTTTTCCTTCTTGTGGAATTTAGAATTTCTAGCCTTTTCAGCCTTCAATCGTTCGAGTTGCCGAACTCTATTAGCCAATTGAGCCATATCCCTTAAATACTGGGTATCTAATTTCTTTCTGATCGAATAGTCTAGGCCACCAGCAGCCATTTCGACTAATTCATGTTCAGGGACTTGGGTGAAACACCTTGCCTTTAAGAGTCTGAATCTGTTCAAATAATCATCAATTGATTCAGGTGCCTTGCGTCGAACGCTGGCTAACTCTTTAAGGCTGATCTTAGATTGTCCCATATAAAATTGCTCATGGAAAATCCTTTCCAATTGGTTCCAATTATGTATGGAATGAGGAGGAAGAGTTGTAAACCAAGTAAAAGCATTTTTAGTCAAGGAATTAGGGAAAAATTTCATTCTTAAATTTTCATTATTAGCCAAATCCCCTGCCTCGACCAAATATCTAGCAATGTGTTCGACAGTGGACTCATTTGTCTCTCCTGCAAACTTAGTAAACTTAGGGATTTTCACACCCCTTGGTAATTCTGTCTGTAACACATACTCAGACAATGGAGACACAAAATTAGGCCTATGTAAGCCTAAGTTCAAACCATTCTGCACCAAAATCGTTTCGACCATTTGGGCCAGGTTATTCTGCCTATCGAAACGGTTTTGTTGAATATTCCCTATTACTTCATCAGCATTTTGGTTCCTATTTACCAATACTATACCAGACAATGGAGACACAAAATTAGGCCTATGTAAGCCTAAGTTCAAACCATTCTGCACCAAAATCGTTTCGACCATTTGAGCCAGGTTATTCTGCCTATCGAAACGGTTTTGTTGAATATTCCCTATTACTTCATCAGCATTTTGGTTCCTATTTACCAATACTATACCAGGGTTTGGTTCGACCTGTTGGACTGGTGGCTCTATGCGTGCCGCTGGTTGTGGTGCTTGAGCCATTTGCATCCCGGGGTTATTAGGCATCTGTATCTCTTGGACAGGCGCCTGTATTTGGATCTGTCGAATTGGTGGTTGCTGTATGGGTGGTGCCCCAAAAAAGTCAGCAATTCGACTTATTTGATTTGTTAACATTTGGTAACTGTCATTTGTATTTTGAATTAAGGGGTTAATAACAGTTCCTATTTGTTGTGTTAACATGTTAACCATATCATGGTTACTTTCATCCATTTGTTGCCTAAGTGACAAAACGGATGTATTGGTTAAATGTTGAGGAATTACCCTACCTTGATTGCCCGCTACAGATCCTGATGGAGAGGACATATTAAGATTCTCTATATTTGGTTGAGAGTTTTGCAACCCTGCCATCAAAGATGTAGGCATGCCATATAGAGGGTTTTGAGGCGGTCGAAAGGGACTTCCACTGGGATTCCCTAAACTAGGGTTATTCCATGGGGCAAAAGCAGACGCTGACGTGGTCGAACTTGCCAACGTCATGTTGGTCATAGGAGAAGTTACCCCCGTCTGATTCATAACCGTCGAAGCGGTCGAACTTATCGTGCCAACAGTTTGGTCAGGAATTGCTCCTATGCCAGAATTTATATTGGCATTACTGACAGATGTCTGCGTTGGTTGTCCCTCCATATTTGGAAGGTCATTGTTTCGATTACTTGGGGGTGGTCTAGTCATCCTTGTACGAGTTTTGAATTCTGTTAAGTGTGGAACAGATTTCCCACTTCTTAAATGCATACAAGATCACAACAATTAAGAATGCAATAAACCAACTGTTGTAAACAACTTTTAAAAATAATTTTAAGCAAAACACAATTGACCTGTCCCACTGGGCGTGCCAATTTGTTTACACTGGAATTTGGTAAACAACCGCTAGTCTAAGTTAATTGCTTGCGAGATCAACTAGTGAATCTCAGGAGCATGTCATTTGTGTGTTTGCTTTAAATGTAAAACCGTTAATGTTCATCATTGCAATAAACATTTACTGGTTCAAAATTTGCAAAAAGGAAGATTCTTTGACAGAATCGAAATGCTGAAAGTAACTTGACAAGGGAAGATAAATTGCAGAATGTAAAGGAGCAGTGAGTTCATTCGATCGAATGAACCATTTAAAAGGCAGAAATTATAAAGTGAAACGTAAATTGCATTCGAAATGTAAAGTTTACAGGAACTTAAAATGGTTCACAAACAAACATACATTCTCCTTGCGTACTCGTTTCTCTCTGCGCTGGGTACTTTGAGTATATAAGGATTTGTATAAATGATTTGCGACCCTGAAATCTGACTAAAAAACTGCTATATATAGACATTCGAAAATAAACTGCCCTAACGGTCGAACACTATCCTAATGCCAAGTGTCCTGCCACGTACACCTTGCATGCACATAACTGCTCCTTAGAACGGTTACCCACATTGCTCGAAGTCGAACTGATTTTGTGAAGTTTTGTCAGAAATTGCGCTAAGTCCAGAAATCTGGCTGCCTTGACTTCGACTCGAGTATACACCAGTTCGAATCGCCCAATGATTCGAAGCCCTCTTTCTTGTCTTAGCCTTGTACTTCGTAAATACTTCCTTGCACCTGGGAATCTCTTTCAAAAAACTCTTTTTCCGATTCGAACAGAATCTAACCAAATTCGAATTTAGAGCATATTTTTAGCTCATAAAAAATATGGGCTAACAGGTATCATATCATATCCAGTTCTAAGTTTGATTCAAAGATGTGTGATGTGTTTTGACCCTCAATAACTAAAGAAAAATTCGTTGATATATCTAACATGGGGCATTGCAATTTTAGCAAAAGATACAAGAAATCTGACTTAAAAAAGATTGACACCATACCATATGTATTTCTAAGTTTAAATATTTATGATAAACTACTGTAATTTGCCCGCTTTGTAGGGCTGCAGACAAACAAACAAAAAAAAAATACTCCGTGTTTCTTTTAAAATGCAAAAGAAATGAAGAAAAAAACAATAAAAAAACACCACATCTTGACACGTGGAATCTTTTTACGGTCAGATAGGTTTTTGATAATACAAAATGACAAAAAAATTAATAAAAATGTTACATATAAGATGCAAGTAGGACCGGTTAAAATAAATAAAGATCAAAAACATCTGTGATCACTGTGCAGCTATCAAAAAAAAAAAATTTCTCCACTCTAATATTTCAAGAAAAAGACGTTTGTGAAATCTATCAATGGTGAATCCCACAAACACCTTGAGTCTCTTACCTACCAGAAAATTTCAAATTTTTATACTAGAGAAAAGCCGAACTCACATCATAATTCGAGATTTTTTTTTTTTAATGAGTATGGCTTAAATTGTTAAAAAAAAATCCAATATATATATCCACTTACATAAAGAATAAAAGAGTGTTTCATTAATAAATTTTACAATAAATTAAAGATATAAAAAATTAATGATTAATACATTTAAACATGAATTTATATTTTTATAGTTTTAAAAAAGAAAAAAAAAATGTGCTCGCACACTTCATATAGTGAACTTCGCCGTGATAAGATAAGATGCCGTATTCACATACTCATGCATCGAGTAATATATATTTTTCTTTATTCATAACCCATTTTTAGTGCTATAATAATATAAGCCATTGGCTACAAAAATCGAGCACTAATTTAAATCACATCCTCTTATTTTATAATTTCACGTTCCGAACTCTTTTATGTTTTCATTTTTAACACATTTATCCAAAACTGTGTTGAAGACCCCAACTCGGCGGAAATAAATAACAAAGAGTAACTTGTGGATTACGATGTGCTAAATCTGTGGGCTTAGCTTTTACAAATTTGTCGCATTATGCAATTTTATTTCCTTCAAAATTAAAAGATTCGACGACATATAAATTCTTGTTGTACATTATGATTTTATAAGTACATAAAACAAAACTATACAATAATAAAATACAAGCCAAAAAATCAGATTATTTGGTACTCACCAAACCTAGAAACAACTTGTCTCATACACCACATCATTCAAAACTCAAGTAAAATAGTATTCATCATATTGGACAAATCCCTTATTAACGCCAATGGTAAACCAATAAGTCTCATTGGCCTCCAACCCAGCGCAACCCCCAGCACAGGAGGCATCAAATCCAAAATTGCCTATGTTGTGCTAACACCAAACACCAAACAAAACAAAAAAGACATGTTACACTATGTTTTTCTATTTATGTTGCAAGCACAAATATAAGCAGTGTATTCCTAGCATTCCTCAAGCTACAAACACGGAATGTAACAAGAATGTACAGCAGTTTGAAATGACAACAGACAATCTACTCTTTAAGATATCTACCACAGCTATATAAAACCAGCATCTCAACAGAGCAAAAAATTAAAAAGAGAAGGTTGTGAAGAACCAAGATCTCAACAGTAACTGGTTTTAAACTATATCTCTTTATACTGGAAATACAGGTACAAGTGGATAACATGCCACCAATATATAAAAAAAAACTGGAAGGCAATGTAATGTGTTACCTGGGGGAAGTAACTTCTTGCTGAAAAGCAATAAAAGAATAATTTGAAGAATCAGCAGTTACTACACATTTCACAACATTAGACCGGAGGTCATCATACTTTCTTGCATCGGTCGCAGAAATACTATATATGCCTAAAGAACAAAGGGCAAGACTAGTTTCAAGAGTGCTGATATAGGTGGTACAACAGTCCCACTGCTGCTACCACTGGTGTGGTCTTCAACCGTACTTCACGAACAGAATTTAATCTGGCTCGAAAAATGTTTCCATTAGACAATTGTCTCACAAAACGAGTAAACCGATCCCAATTTCGGGATTCAAACAATCTTTTGTCCATTCTTACAAAGTTGAATGAGAAAGGTCGCTTCTCAATCCCATCTGAGTAAAATTTTGACATCTTAAGCACCTGGGTGAATGCACCATCATCCAAATTAGTTGAAAAATTTTGACCTTCGAGTGATATATCACAGAGCCTAGCAACCAGCAAAAGCTGTCTAAGAAAACCTTCAGGACTACCATCTGGATTGATCTTCTGCGTTACAGCATCTTGCATTTCAAAACAAGAGCAGCACATTGAGAATCCATACTTGCTAAACATACGAGCAATGGGTAAGTATCCGTCCCTGTTAGAAGTATTATAATAGCCAGCTGTTAACTCTGATGGGTGGGATTGCATGGCATAATGCCAGTGAATGGCAGCCAATTTTGCTGATATATGGACTTCTGTACCCCTAAATATAGTTTCAGCTTCCCTACAAATCCTCTCCCCATGCAGCAGCAGCATATCTGAGTACCATTCAAGAAAAAATTTACCATATGGTGTGTCCCAAGAGCCACCGTCATTTCTGAAAAAATCAGTATGCTCAGGATTTTGCATCAAACTTTCACTACCAAATGGACCACCATTTCCCCATTCACGCTTTCCAATATTTCTTGCAGAGGCATTCAGAGAAGCAAGCATATACTGGCAGATGGCAAACAATGAAAAAAGTTAAATATGATACTATTCACTGAACATCATAAAGTATGTAAATTGGTTATCGCCAGTCTCCCACAAGTCCACAACACACACAAAGCAACAAGTCTAAAGCTCAACAAACTACAAAGTCATGCCTAAATCTGAATCTTCAACCTACCTTATCATAGCACTGAAACTCTCCAAGTTCATGAGACCAAGCCAAATTTGGCTCCTGTGAAGAGAATGAAGGATATCTTAGTTCACCACCAGGACCCATGCCAATCTGTACACCCTGCAAAACAAAACAGTGTTACACAAATTACAACTAAGATCCAATAGTGATAGCTGGGAATTCGAATACTCATTGTATTATAACATCCCAAAATCACCATAGAAACTTACTGTGATGACAACGCCAAGCAAAGACTCAAAAGTGTCCCTAAAATTCCTCATAAAATCTGCATATGCTTGAATAGGAGAACGCCCACATAACACAGGCAGAATATCACATCCAAGGGAAATGTATTCAATATTTCTTTGTCCAAACCTGTCACAATACGCTAACTCTGTATCTTTCTGTATCTCATCAAGCACCCATAGAGGAAGTGGCATCCTACACAAGGGGGACAAACTTCCACAGTATGAGGCTCATGACTAGGAAACAATACCTACCTACAAAAATGGTAATAATAATTCAAAATAAACCAAATCAACTCTGCTTAGATCATCAACATAACCCAGGTCAAACGTCCATAAAACATTGCATAAAAAAGTTACACGCTTGAATTATCATTTCCCCACACTATTAAAACATATTATAAGAAAAAGAAACTACTCTTAGAATTTGAAATTCGGTCTAACTCAATCGTGGGAGTACAGGTATCCCTTCCTTATATATACTATTTTGTGTCATATCACTACACACCCCTCATGTTAAAGACTGGACGTCTCAAACAATGAAAATCTGCATTTTGCAAGAATAGGCTCTAATAACATATTAGAATTTAAAAGTTATATCTTACTTATATACACATTTTACGCATCGAGTGCTGGACATCTCGAGTATTAAATTAGCAAAATTTGGCATCTACCCGATAACAGATAGGCTGACAGGACCAACAACCACTACTAGGATAGGTTCAGATACCATGTTAGAATTTGGAAAATGAGTTTAGACCTAACTCAACCCAAAAACTAGCTATCTTACAAGGTGAGAGTTGTCCACCACTTGTATACATTATTTTGATGGTATCGTTAAGGAATCTTGAACTATTACCACATACCAATTGGGGTCAAGGTGTGATTTCCAAGAATTACCACATACCAATTGGGATCATCAGGTCCCGTGCCATGCTGATGAAAGGCGAGAACCGCCCGAACCTTAAGGCCACACTTGCACGCCATCGCGACGAGTTCCTCATACCCTCTCCAATCGTAAACCCTAGGTTTCTTCTTCTCAACCAATCCCCACCAAATTTCAATAACCACGCCTTCCACGCCGGCCGTGGCAAGCGCCTTAAGCGAGAACATCATCGCCTTGGGCCTCGCGACACGGCCATCCCGACCGATGGAATTCACCGGCAGCGTGACGAAGACCGGCGAGCCGCGGCGACGGCGCTGCGGAGAGAAGTCGTGGTGGAGCTGGTAGGCGACGTCGCCGCCGCCGTTGTCCGGCGAGAGGGAGCCGCCGGCGTCGGGGGACCTGGAGGAGTTGAGGCGCGAAGAGACGAGGGCGGGGCGGAGAGGGGGAGAGCGGGCTCGGAAGGTGACGCGGCAGGGGAAGCGAGTTAGGTGAGTGGAATCGGTCCGAGTGGAGACGAAGGAGAAGCTGGCGGTGGATTGGGACAGGATGGCCATTGATTGGAGAGTTAGGGTTTGAGAGAGTGTGTATTACATAAAAATAGAAGAGAAGAGAGGGAGCACAGTGTGTGAGAATGAGAGTGAGGTGAGGAATGCAATTGCATACAACACTGTACTTCTCGCCCAGGATGTGCTTGTGGAGGAGAGATTATATGCCATTTTTCACTTTTTCATTTTAAAAATAAGATGCCCTTCTTGTTGTTCTATAACTTTAATTTCTATCATCTAATAAGAAATTAACATTGAATTTTAAAGAAATTATTACAAAACTAGAGAATATACATAATGTTATGATTAAATATTAGTCAAAAAAAATATAGTATTACTATATTCATAATATATGATATGATCTCCAATGCATTTTAATTTTTTAATTAATTTGGTTAAATTACTTTTATATGTTATAAATTTAAAACAAAGTTTATTTCAAATATTAATTTTGTCTAACTGCAACACTGTGAATCTTTGTTGTCGCCATTGTAATATAAAACATAAAATAAAAAGTTATTGATACAGCGTAGAAGCCAAGTAAAATTAATTCTCTTAAAAAAATAAAATTAATTAATTAATTAATGGTATAAAAAGGTAAGCAATAATAATATTTAGATAACACAAAAAAAATATTTAGAAAAATGCTGTGTTGATTTATTAGGTTAGTATTTTGCACGTATTGAGAAGGTTGGAAAGAGAATTTGCATATGAAAAAAATAAAACTAAAAGTTAAGTTATCAATAATGAAGTAAACAAGTACTGTTCACACAAAAATTTGCAATTATTTTAATAATATCATTAAAATATGTATACCGTGGTTTTCAATTTAAACGATGTCAATTTCACTTTTTATTTGATTATTCTTTAAATGTTTATTACAAACATTTATCTTTCATCTTTTTCTCTATTTAAGTAACATGACATCAACAGTTACTTTTAGATTTTTTATGACTAATATATTTAAGTGTGTTTGGAGTTATAGTGCAATAAAAGCAACTTAACTAAATTCATTTTTCACATTTTTTACGTGATTTTTGCTACCTCGCCGCAACTAAATACGTGCTAAAACAATTAATTAATTTGCTGTTAGCACTTAAGTTTTTTATACGTGCTAGACCCCCTTGATTGTTAACACTTAAGTTTTCACTATTTATAGTTTTTTTTTCCCTAGAAATTCCATTATTATATATATTAATATCATTCAACTTTTATAACAAATTTAAAAAAAAAACTTATCTATTCATATTTTATACAAAAATTTCTATTTGACTTATTTTCATTTATATATTTATAAAACCTTGCCTATAAAAAAAATTGAAATATACAATTAAAGAAACATACAAAAACTAAATTAAGTAAGTTAGTCAAATATGTTTTCAGTGAAAAAATATGGCTAAAAGATAATACATATATATATATATATATATATATATATATATATATATATATATATATATATAACAATAGAAATAATACTTTATGCTTATTATATTAATATACATTTTCTATGAAGATGATTGAATGTAAATAAAAATGATAGAGATTTATTAATAAATAATGTGGCAATTATAAGGAAAAACTTTTACATTGTACGTAGGTATTTTTTGTACCCGATTTATTACATTTTGTACAACCAATACAAGAAAATTTATCCTGAAAATAGTAGAGGAAAATTTTTAAGCTCGGTCAGTTAACGCAAGAAATACATAGGTCATATGCAAGCTATAAGTAGTAAAATTGAATCAAGACTCAATCATTAATGTTATTTTAGAAAACAATGTACTACAAAATTAATGCACCGCCATGTTTTTCCTTAAGATAAGGGTTTGCGTCAGAGAAAATGATATCATAAAGCTTAATCATAGTAAACAAAATCAATCCATTGTGTAAGTTACGTGTAGAGGCTTGCTTTTTATGCTTCTCTGTTGTTTGTTTGCGAATTTTTATAAATTTTCTAAACATCTAATATTTTGTTAATTCAATTCAAGTAGATATTAAAGTAACTATCATTCCAAACAACAAAGTTTTGGCTAAAGGATAATGTACCCTTGGCGCACGCAGTTCAATTAAATCCTATTAAAATATCTTTATGGAAATTTAATTGTTGAATAGACATTTTTGTAAATTCATTACAGCAAATATTTTTATTTTTTAATAAAGGTTGGTGCAATGTCAAGATTGGAGTACACGCAAAATTACTTGTGAGAAAAGATAATCGGAAAAATCATAGCAATAGCCAATAAGAAGATAAGCAACGTCAGTACATCAGCTCTTTTTCAAAATTGTTTCTTTTTTTAACAAAAAAGTAACAGAAATCAGATATTAATACATTCTAATTAAATTCAGTTAAAAAACACAAGCAGCTCAAGTTATAAATAATTCGAATATCCATTAATTATGCACAATCAGTTGAGTGTTCTTCTGTTCGGGACACCGACCAATATCCCAAGAAATACAATTATGACATTTGACATCTTGTAACACTTGCCGAACCCGCTTCAAATTGCATGCTGGTGTCGGAACCAACTTGGTACAACTCTATTGAATGCCACATAAACACGCTATAACAATTTGCTTGGCGTGGGCTACCTACCACTAAGGGCATCTAAAAATCATGTTAGTTATCTCACTGACACGAATCTAAATCATGCACATACACGACATACGACATTCAAAACTACGGCAGCGAAAAAGAAACTACCATGACACGTTACTCATATATGCGACTTTAAGAAACAACTCATGAATAAATATAAACTTTGATGCGGGAGACAAAAAAATATTTGAATAATTTCAAGGAACGGCTAAAATATGTTGCATTACCTTGTCCCAAACACATGGATGGACTAAGATGATTGTTTCACTCTACAGCCAATAGTAAAAGGAAAAAAAAATAGTAAAGGACATAATATCTGGACCACCACCATAGACTCCAAAACATTCAATAACTCATGCAAGCCCAATAGTTACGGTATTGGCAGATATCATGGGATATCTCCTTTCTTGCTCCTTCCCCCCATTTCACCCTGTTTCTCCTCCTGTACGAAACCGCATCTTTTCTGCCAAGTTAGCAGAAAGATTGGTCATCACCCACCGACTTCCTCCATAGCAATGCAGAACAATAAATTTTAAAAAAATAAAAATGAAAAAGCAGACTCCATGACCATGTTGCTGACATGAAATGCAGACAACCAAAGGACCGAACACCTGTTCCCAAAAATGGTGATGACCCGACTCATGTATGCAGTTGAGACCCCCACACGCAACAAATGCAAATGTATGCAAGAGAACTAGAAGCCAGGAAATAGCAACAGCCTCAAAAAGAAATTGCTCGACTGATTGCCAACTTGGCCCATTCCGCAGATTCCTTAATCAAATGATCATCAGATGATAAACACTCTTTAAGGAAGTCTTTGCTGGACACAGATTGCTGAATCAACGGGCCAGCGTTACTACCCAAAGTATCAGCTAAATCTCCAAGCACGCCAATTGCTGTCTTAGTCACAACATCATCCCTGAAAGGACAAGACGCACCAATAAATTATTAAAAAATACAAAATTCACAGGCAGAATTATTAGAATATACAGAAATTTACTTACATGTCCTTCTCATTATACAAACTATCCAAGAATTGCAGCACATGAGGAGCATATGGCATCAGAAGCTGGGTCTTTGGGGAACCTTTAAACCCTTGGAAGATCCCTGAGTATGCCTCTAGAATTCCATTTCTCAAAGAATTAGTGTATTCTGTCATATCGTCATCAGCACCAGATGTATGAGCAGAGAGCTCTGCGGCACTCTGAAGCATAGGCATTGCATATAACAGGTATTTCTCAAAGTTTTCTCCAATTGCCAAGGCAATGTCTCCAAAACATGAAAAAATAGGAGGCTTAACGGACCTATGCAACTGATTGCTAGACAAATCCTTAAGAAGTTGGGTCATTATCCCATCACAATAAGGCAGTATTTTCTCCTCCAAGGCTCTGCATACATCACCAACCACACCCACTGTGATAGCACAAACCTGGTAGTCCTCGAAATTTTGGAGACCCATCTCCAAATACTTGTAAAATTCTGTCATGTATTTCGCAAAATCAGCACCGGTTGCATAGGCCAAAGCCCCAATGGCAAGCATAGCCTCCTCATGAGCTGTTGCACTTCGAGAAGCAAACACTCTCAAAAACAAACCCATAATTTGGTCAGCATACTGCATGAAATGATATTTTGTTGGTTCAGATGATCCTAACTTCTGTATGATAACCTGCAAGCAACCACATAGAAGGCCTTGTAACTCATTCTGCCTCTCGTCAGATGAAACCTTCTGATTCTCAAGAGTCTGATGGAGTTCCATCATGATGAGAGGAACAAGTTGTACCACCATAGGAGCTGTTTCATCATTAGAACACCTCACTACTTCATTTAACGCTTCATAGGCTGCTGTTCTAAGGCGGGATTCTCCAGCATCCTCTCTGTGAGTTACAGTGAGGAGAGCATGAACAATTTCTTGGAAGAAGGGGGTCAACGGAGAGGATGCAGATCCAGCATCCTCATAGCCTTGGGCAAGAAAATAAAGAGCACCACAAGCCTTCTCAGCAACATTTGGAACATCTTTCATGCTCTGAAGCAGCACAGTAATAATCTGTTGGCAGTTTGCTGGAGTGATAATGGGAGTATCCAGAGCTGATCCATGCAAAAATTCGAACATTCGCCCAAGAGTCCATGCAGTTGTGTCCTTCACATGATTATTCGGATCTTTCATCAATGCAGTGAGCATGAAATTCAAAGCCATATTCACCAATGGCACAAGTTTATCAGGAGATGGACCTTCTAAAATAGAGCCAAAGGCATAAGTTGCAGCTTCCCTTTGCCTCCAATCTGGTTTGGTTATATTCTCTTCAATAAACGGCATAACCAAAGGTACAATGTCATCACCAACTGTCCGTGCAACTAATCCCAAGCAGGTACCTCCAGCCATAGCAATGTTCCATGCTCCTTCATCCTGGTCTTGATCTTCTTCTTGCTTCAGCAGTGTCTCCAATAACATGGGGACAAGAAATGAAAGTGCCTGTTTAATAAAATAAAAGCAGGGAACCTCTGAATCCCCACTGAAATCACCTCCATATTCTTCTAGTATATCAATTTCTTCGTCACATATTGAACTCCAAAACTCAATTGCCTGAAGTGCAACTGGCTCCTCATCTTCCCTCACAGCCTTGGCAGTGATGTTGAAGATATCTTGGATATAAGGAGCTAACTTTTCATAGTATGTCGAAGAAATAGCTACCAAGCACTCAAATGCTGCTCGTCGAATCTTTAGTTCAGGAGATTGTGTTGTCTCACACACAATTCTCATGATATAATCCCGCTCCATGTCATTCGAAAAATTTGCCTGGGCAAAACCCAATGCATTGTACAATGCTTTTATGGCAGCAAGCCTGACATCGTTGTTTTCTTCTGTTGAATTCATCCCTTGAACAACAGCAGTGAGTATCTTATTTACATGATCCTGGTCTACTACATCTGGGGAAACTTCTTCGCAGATGTATCCAAGGGTCTCAAGTGTTGCCTGTCTTGTAGGGGCAGGAAGCTGATGAGCATTAGACAACAGGGATCCTATCAATTCAGGCCACTGTTTATGAGGCAACTCAATGCCAGCAACTTTAGCAATAACCTGTGATGCAGTTGATCGGGCATCAAGAGAAGGGGAAGAAAGTGTCCTCAACAAGAATGCCTTAATCTGAGCTTTCAAGGTTGGGTCCAATGACAGCCATCTTTGGACAAATTCTATTTTTCTGTGCTGCTCTTTAGCATCCAGAGCATTCTTGAGAATTAAACCTGCTAGCTTCCGACTCTCTGCAGGCTTCTCGTCATTTGCCAGTTCCCCAGCAAGAGAAAATAAGAAACTTGGAAGATTCTGTTCCTGAAATTGTTTCAGGCTTTCCTCGGCTTGTTTCCTTAATGTTCCATCCACTGCTTGGGCATTTAAAAGGATTTGAGTAACCTCCATGGCCATCTCTGAACCTGAAACTCATATAAAAGCATTGAAAAACTATCCACCAAACAAACTAGCAACCATGACTTATCACAAACATTAGTATGAAAAATATAACTTCACCAAATAACAAAATACAAGCAAAATAAGGAAAAAATTCAAGTCTCAAATTCATTCACCTTAATATCATATCAATACTAGAGACTTTAAAGGACATGGCACAATAAAAAATGCAAAAAACAAAAATGAATGTACATATTAACAAAAAATGGACATAGCTCACAATGAAAAAATGCAAAATATTTTCAGACCTAAAGTATTAACAACAAAACACCAGGTGTTCAGTGTGCAACAAATTAAAAAGTGGTGGGAATAAGAAAGACGAATAAATCGTAATTGATAGACAGAGTGTCGTGTATGTGTTACGGCTATGAGCCTGTGACACCATAAAGCAGACAAAACTTGACTCCTGAAGTGCATTCTCATTATCTCAGCAGCAAAAAAATAAAAATAAAAAGATATTGATATATATAACCATTGTACAAACAGCATAGATAAAACCAGTGTTTTCTACTCAAGAGAAATGACCTAACCCTCACATAAACCCCATTTCACCATATAAAGAGAACATAGCAATAACAAGTGTATAAAAAATATTAAGAAGTAACCCCAAAAATTCAACAAACTACATCCCTAATAATCAAAATGGAAATATCCCATTACTCAGAAAATACGCTTCAGCACATTCAAGCACTGTTTGCAGAGGTCCTAACAGATCGAAAATGAAAGAGGATAATAACTCCATATCGATTTTCTACATTTCCTCAACAACCAAACAATACAGTGCATCAACACTCCCGAATCAAATAAAACCCAAAAATCAAACAGTACTAAAAAAGAAAGTTCACGAAGTGATTCCAATCGTAAACGAAATAAAACAAAAACCCAAATCAGTGGAATGAGTAAAACCACTGGCTAAAGCGGCTGAAGCAGTGAATAATAATAAGGAAAACAAAGCGAAGGCTCTAATTTAGGGATTATATCGAGTATAAGAAACTCAATAGAAGGGAGAACTCACTCAGGGACGGCGAGTTAACGAGTGGAATCGGCGATTGAGAAAGCGAGTTGAAACTGAAGTGAGGGAGCGCGGCGACTCTGAAACCCTAGCAGAGTGTGGGAAAAAGCAGAGACGCCAATGTTTTAAGTATTTTCAGTTCTTCAATACTTGCTTTTTTATATTCGCTGTACGACACACCCGAGAAATATCCACCGTAGATTCAAATAGGGTTAACCTCCACACTACGATCTTCCCATCAACGGCTCTATTTTGAAATGCTTGCTCGATCTCGATTTTCATTTTTCGTGTGCGAGCGGTGTCATTTGGGGCCACGCGACATTTCCCGCGCGTGTGTACGGGCTACGGGTTCAAATCAATGCCTTATGATGTGAGGTATCGCTCGATTCTTTTCTACGCGCCGTGTCAATGGTGTCGGCTTTGCAGTCACTTGATTATGGGGGTATTATAACCGCTATCATTGTTCTCTTTCTTACCAAATCAAAATACTATATCTTATGGTATATAGCTATACTCACTGTTACTGCTATTTTTCTTTTTCTTTTTTTTAAATCACTTTTTCTGAGTTTAATCATCATATAATAATAACGTATTAGTAAATTATAAATTGTTTTTAACAATTTTAAAAATAATTATAATAAAAATTAACATACAAACATATATTATGGTTAAATCATAATATAATAATGATCAGCTTAAAAATATTGTTTTTCATTTTTTATTGTTATAATGAAAAATTAATATTAATAATTTACAATTAATTATTAATTTTAAATATATATATATATATATACACATTTAAGTTAAAAGTTTATCATATACTGTAATAGTTTTTTCAACAAAAAAATAGCTTACAATTAAATTACGAGAAAAAAATTACATTATTATATTAGTTAAAATATTAATAAATCATTTGTTCGAGTCATACTAGACTCTATCTTTTTTAGGAAGATCTTGTAAATAAAAAAATATTATTATAAAAAAATTATAAAAATTAAATTAATATTTTTCCGATCTTACATGCTCAATATCCTCAATATCAATATTAACAAGAGAATGCTTTTTCTTATCAATTTAATTTAATAGGGCGTGGTCCATTATTGGATAGAAAATAGTTTTTCTTATCAATTAAATTTGTTCTTTTATTTTTTTACAACTTAAATATCAATAATAATTATATTGCTAAGTAAAAAATTGTAATTTTTCTTCTTCTTACTCTTTCTCTTTATTTGACTGATGACTCTTAATCTTTCTCTTGAAAACCAAAAGGGCCGAATTCTTCCCACAAACTAATTGATCAATGAAAAGCAAAGGTTATCCCTCACTCCCCCTTTACCTTATAGGTAGCAAACTTTGAAGAATAAAGAGGACTCAGAGGAGAGCTTAAGCGGTAAACCAAATGAAGCCTTTCTTTATCTTCTAAAATATTAAATTTTAAACAATCCTATATAATTTTACGAAGGTCGTCGTATTCAACCTTATATCAATGTTCTTTGATCAATATTAAAATAAAAAGGCCGTCGAGATTAAAACTCAATTATATAAGACTTCCGCTACTATTGTCGTCATTAGATGCAAGTGGGTGGGTATACAGGCTTTTGCCACCCAAAGAGTTGGGGTGGTGCTTACATCAACACATGTGCAAAAAATCAAATTTTATCTCCACACATAATAGTAAAAAAAAAAATGATGTCGAATAAATGTGGCATCCAAAACATTTTTGTATAGTTATTATAATAATGTCTTACAAAAATCCAAAGCCCACTCGTTCATCCTTTGGCCTCCACAATAGAGTTAAGGTCACTAATAATCTAATACTCATCCAAAAACCATTTATGGAAAGAAAAAAAAAAGCATGTGTCTCCACATTGATTAAAAAGGTTGGCTTTTACTCTTGATAATGTCACTAACATGCCTTTTGACCATCATATTACTTGTTCCTTTAATATTTAAAGAGAGGTAAGTTGGCGTATTATCTCTCCCAACTGGTAATTGCTGCTTATTATCAAAGTCCTTGTCTCGAAAAAAACAACCATGAAGAAGAGTAAGTGCAGGGATTTTTTTTTAGAAAGGAAAAACTAATTACTTCATTTTATTTATAATAATTGCATCGATACAAAAGGGAATACTATAAACAACATATATGTATGCTAGCATGAAATATTTAATGCTGTAATGCATGCCCTTGCAAGAGATTGTGTAGTTAGATTGGCTTGCCTCCTTGCATAACTCATTGGAGTTGAAATTCAACTATGCCTGCATTTTGACAAAATTGCATGATAAGTGTTGAGGCCAGTAACTGCAGAATCTAGATTATCTGTGATCATCTTGCATTTCTGTTATCCATTTAATTAATGCCTTGATAGAGTGCGCATGCGTCAGCCTCAGAAGGTTGAGGAGATCCTGGAAAAAGGCATGTTCGAGCTTTTAAGAAAGTTCCATTAATTACTATCACACAAACACATACCTAATCCAAAGGATTTTTTTTATCTCTGAAAATTGCAGCGTCTAAGTTGCGCGCACTTCATGTGTCCGGTTTTCTCCAATGAATATGGGATTGCTGCTGGTTGTGAAGTGTAGCCATGTTATTCTTTCCACTTCTATCGTCTACTGGCTCTTAAGGTTGTTACTTTTCCACTTCCTTTGTGTTTTATTAGTTGCTTAAGTGTTATTAGTTATGTATATATACGTTGTTTTTTTAGTCTAGATAACGACTCAATTAGTTATTGTAATTTAAATTGTATTCATTTTTTTTTATTAGTTGCCAAATAAAAAATAAACTTTCCAGCATTACATTGGTCGGAATGGAATTCTACCTGAATCATTTAGATAAGGTAAATATCGCTGTTATGAATAGATAAAACATTCTTGGAGGGTAGAAATTTTATTACAAATGGTCAACACAGGTGTTTTAACGAATTTGAGTAAATACTTTACACTTATATGACACTATTTTTTATTTTAAATGTAATCATATAAAAATGATTTTAAAACATATGAAAAATTGTCAAAACAATCCAAATTGAACGATAAAAAAGGTTAATTTGATTTAATGTTGCATTTAAGTCAAACAATATCAGATTAGATACTATTTATATGCTTTGTTTGCATCACTTTTTGTCAAGAAATCAAATTAAACCGGTTGTGAATACTTTTAAATCTATTATTGGTATGCTATTATTTTCAATTTAATATTAAATAATTTTTATTACAAATTTTGAAAAATCCTATTATGTTTAAAATATTGTATTTAAATTTAAATTAACTTGAATATTATATATTTAAATAATACAATAAAATATGTTAGTTTATATGATTAAATGATTATATATAACAAATAATATTCACTTTTTAACTCGTCTTTGAACTATAATTTAATAATAACTAGAGAGTCGTCAGTCGATATGACAGAGAAAGCCGCCAATTAGCATTAAGTGAAATTGTTCAACAAATATATAAGCGGCACCCTAAAGATTGAGGCAAGGGACTTTCTAATATTACTCTTCTTAATGCAATGTAAATTGTTATATTATTTAAAAATATAAAACTAAATCAAATTTTTACAATAAGAAACTTCTTCATTCATATTATTAGTTGATTTGTTTAAAAAAATTATATGATTTTTTTTTAACTTTAAATTGAATCCTTAAACGGATATAAGAACTTGTTTATTTTATGCTGAAAAAACAAATGATGAAGAATATATTTTTTTAAAAAAATAAATAATAAAAACTATATAATATGCACGATGCCCACATAATTCATCGTTAAAAACTTACCATCTATTGAACACTTCTTCTCACTCTCAATTATAACACCTAACCCACATCCATAAAAATATTTTACTAGAGACAACAAAAATCAAAAGAAAAAATAAAAAACAAAAGTGTAAAATAAAATATTTTACAAGCAAAGAAGACACAAACAAATTACTTTTCCTTCCAAGGTAGGCAATAATATCTACACCTGTAACCAAAGACCAAACGATATGTATAAGAAAAGAGAGAGAAGAAAAACAAATTAAAGGAGAAAATATAAAAACAAAGATTGCAACTCCATCAAACTACTATCATGACTGATCATCAGCATGGCTTGAAATTACAAAAATTAAACAAAAAAATAAAAAATGACAACCAATCAATTAGTCAAAAAAAAATTATCAGACGAGAAAAAATAAGTTGCAGTACTACTTTCAGTTTCACAATTTATAAATAATAGAGAAGTAATAAAAAAAAATTAAAGAAATCAAAATCATAATAAAAAGCAACAAAAATATTTATTTAATTCAATCAAAGTTTATCGATATAAAATAAAATTTCCAAAAATAATTTATATAGAAATAATATTTTTTAAATTATCAATTCAAATTAAAATAATAATAATAATAAATAAAATATATTATTGGTTCATATTGATGTGAAATTTAAATAAATAATATAATGATTTTTTTATTAATATGTAATCAATTAATTATTACTTGATTCACCCAAAAAAATTATTACTTTTTGAATCAATTAGTAATTAAAGTAATATGAATTAAAAATATTTATTTTTTTATCGTAATTTTGAATTTTAAAAAAAAATTGAGTCATCATTTTACTAGATTACAATACTACTTTCAATTTTATAATTTACAGAGAATAGAGAAGATGTATTTTTTTTAAAAAAAACAGAATCATAAAAAAAACAAAATATTTATCTTATTCAACTACAGTTTATTAAAATTTATTTATGAAAATAAATTATTTTAACATTTATTTTGGTCTATAAATTTTTAATTAAAATATTACCTAAATAAAATCCGTTTTTATCATGACTGATTGCCCAAAATAAATTATTTATGAAAATTAAATAAAATGAAGTGTTTTAAAAAATAATCTAAATACTCATAACGAGAATTCGGTAATATATATATATATATATATATATATATATATATATAAATATATATATATATATATATATATATATATATATATATATAATGAGAATAAATATGACATTTATTTATTAATACAAATTAATAGAATTTTGATGGATAAAATAATTTTTTTAAAATAATTTATATAGAAATAACATTTTTTTAGTTATCAGTTCAAATTAAATTATTAATAAAAATAAATAAATTATTGATATTGATACGGAAGTTAAAGCTTAATTACTTTTTTAATTCTTTAAATTTAGTTAATGATTTTTTTGTCCCTAAAAAAATTATGTTTTTATTAGTCTCTCGAATTTTTGAAAAATTAATTTTAATATTTCTTATTTTTTGTTAATAATGTCACAATTTATAAGGTTTAAAATTATCATAAATTATTTTTAAATAATTTTTTAAAAAAATGGTGATTGAAAACCACCAGTAAGTGTAAAACTATTAATACAACGAACTAAATTAAAAGCAGTTTTTTAAAATTCGAGAGATTAATAAAAATATATTTTAATATTAATATATGATATAATATAAATATGGATAGACACTGGTAAAGATATTAATATGAAATTTAAATATACAATACAATAATTTTCTATTATTGATATTTAATAAATTATTTATTACTTTTTGAATCATTTAGTACTTAAGATAATATAAATTAAAAACATTTTTTTTAATTTTTTATCATAATTTTGAATTAAAAAAAACGCGGACATCCTTTTACTAGATTGCAATCCTACTTTCAAATTGATAAATTATAGATAATAGAGAAATAGTAAAAAAATGATTTCTTTTTAAAAAAAATCAAAATCATGATAAAGGAACAACCAAATTATTTATGTAATTCAATTACATTTGAACAAATTTTATTTATGAAAATAACTTCTTATTGCATTTAGTTTGGTTTATAAATTTTAAATTAAAATAAAATCCATTTTAAAGTCATTATTGTCCTAAATAATTTATTTACGAGAATTAAATAAAATAAAGTGTTTTTTTTTAAATATAAATAGTCATAATGAGAATTTGGTAAGAAAAATACATAATGGGAATAAATATGATTTTTTTATTAATATAAATTAATAGCATTTTGATAGAAAAAATATATTTTTTAAATTAATTTATATATAAATAATAAAAATATTAATTATCAGTTCAAATTAAAATAATGATAAAAAATAAAATAGATTATTAATCAATGTTGATATGAAATTTTAATAAATAATATAATTATTTTTTATTTGTCAAATGTAATCAATTAAATTTTACTTTTTGAATAATTAGTACTTAAAGATAATATTAATTAAAAAACATTATCTTTTTTAATGCAATATATGATATATAACATTATAAAGTTTAAATTGTCATTTTGGTTTTCCATAATTTTTTAAATTTATGATTTTAATTTTCTTGTATTTTAATTATAACATTTGATTTTTCTAATTTTATAAATGGATAATATTGGTCCTTCTTATTAAGTTAATTATAAATTAACAAAAATTATTAATTATTAAAAAATTAATAATAATCATACTTCTCCATAATATTGTATTTTGTTTCACCTCCACTGCCACATAGGAGTCCACCAATAGTAACAATATATTAGGATTAATAATTTTTTATTAATATTTTAATTATTAATAAATTTTATTTAACTTATAATTAATTAAATATCTTTAATAATCATAATTATTAATTAATAATTTACTGAGGATCAAAAATCTCAATTTATAAAACTAAAAATAAAAAATTTAAAAATTTAGAAGCAACAAGATTATAATTTAGCATATGATAAAATATAATATATGATGATAAGAAGAGGATCCTAGATGATTGCCCTTGATAAGTTGAGGTCGTAAAGATGGACGGCACAGGTGTTCCCAACACTAGAACGAATGCCATTGGTTGGAACAAGCAAAAGGCGCATTTCCATTGGTCCACGTCATCATTAGTGACATGTTCGAGCGTCAAAGCTTCAAATTCAGGAATTGACCAGGTTTGGGCACTACATAAAAGCCTCTCGCTCCCTCGTGCAATTTCAAAATTACATTACACTCTCTTCGACCTCGCATCGCACCTTCAACTTAACCTATTCCACTTGTAATCGTAAACGCTTTGCTAGAAGAAGAGACAAAGTGTGTCTGTGTGTGTGAGAGAGAGAGCAATGGCTGGCTCGTGGGCACGCCGTTCTCTGATTGTTCTAGCCATCATTTCCTTCGGTAATTTCACCTCCTAATAGATCTGTTCATGCTTTTCTTTTAGCTTTTTGCTTAAATGCGCAAGTGAAAAAATGTAACCAGATCTCGCTTTGTTTGAACCTTTTTGGATCTGTTTTGTTTGATTCGTTTCGTGTTACGTAGCGGTAGATCAGTGACTGAGATCTTTAGAAGTAATTGTTTAGGATTTCGTAAATCGTGCTGTGTTGTGTTCTTCATTTCAGTGAAGTTCTTTGCGAACTCGTTAGTTCTAGGATCTTACATGTTTGTGTAATACGCGTTTCTCTGCATCTGACAATTTCGTCAACAGTGATCAGTTCTAGTCGTTATTCCGATTTCCGAGGGAGCGTTTTGTTGGTTTTGTTTTTGAAAATGCTAATTGTTGCAAATTACTTTTCGTAACCAACACACGTGCCTCTGATTTCTGTTAAATCAGTTTTTATAGTATTTCGTAACCAACACACGTAGTACCATTGATTTCTGTTAAATCAGTTTTTTTTTAATATATTTTAAATTTTTTGAATCAATGTTTCGTGAAAATATGTTTCTAATTAACTAGCTGCATTCTCGTTTGTTTTTGTTTTTTAAGTTGTTGATAAAGATTTTCACTGTTAAGCCGAGTGATTAGTATTAGCCATGGAAATAAGTTTTGTTCCGTTGTGTTGCTTAAGATTTTTGCTTTCATTGCATGCTTTTTTCAAAGGATTGGCGTTTTCGTATTTGCGATTTGAATATGACATCGAGAAGTTTTCCTCCGGCTGATAATTGAATACCTATAGAAAAAAGTATAAAGTAAAGTGTCTTCATGTTAATTTTGTTAACGTATTCATATCATTATTATCATTTGTCAAGCACAATTATGTGCAAATGCAGAAATTAACTGCGTTTCGATGAGTTTAAGTGTTGTAAAAATTTAACTATGTAACTAACATTGAGAAATTTCTCCATAGGATGTCTATTTGCGATTTCCATTGCTAAGGAGGAAGCCACCAAGTTAGGGACGGTCATCGGCATTGATCTTGGAACAACCTATTCATGTGTCGGTGTTTACAAGAATGGCCATGTTGAAATCATAGCCAACGACCAAGGTAACCGTATCACCCCATCGTGGGTTGCTTTCACCGACAGTGAGAGACTCATTGGGGAGGCTGCCAAGAATCAGGCAGCTGTCAACCCAGAAAGGACCATCTTTGATGTCAAGAGACTTATCGGAAGAAAGTAAGACTTGCTCAAGTTGTTGATTTTTGACCATTTGATTTGGTGGGATCAATTGTTACTGACTTGCATCTTTTTGCAGGTTCGAAGATAAGGAAGTTCAAAAAGACATGAAGCTTGTTCCTTATAAGATTGTCAACAAGGATGGAAAACCTTACATTCAGGTGAAAATTAAGGATGGTGAGACCAAGGTGTTCAGCCCTGAGGAAATCAGTGCCATGGTTCTGATCAAGATGAAGGAAACTGCGGAAGCATTCCTCGGGAAGAAAATTAATGATGCTGTGGTCACTGTCCCAGGTAACTGGAAGTCTGAAACAATTTGCGACTTATTTCTCCACTTCAATTTGATTGTTTTCCTCCTGCTTTTGCTTTTATTCCAATTTCTCACATTTTTGTTTCAAATGCACAGCTTACTTCAATGATGCTCAGAGGCAGGCCACCAAGGATGCTGGTGTCATTGCTGGTCTCAATGTTGCTAGAATTATCAACGAACCCACTGCCGCTGCCATTGCCTATGGATTGGACAAGAAAGGTGGCGAGAAGAACATTCTAGTCTTTGATCTTGGTGGTGGGACCTTTGATGTCAGTATCTTGACAATTGATAACGGTGTTTTTGAAGTTCTTGCTACAAATGGAGATACTCATCTTGGAGGTGAGTACTTTTATACACATACACACGAGAATGAAATGAAAATATATATTCTTTCCATAAAATTTTCTTTCTGATGCTAATGTCTGCTATATCTGTTTCCCCTTACTAGGTGAGGATTTTGATCAAAGAATAATGGAGTACTTCATTAAATTGATCAAGAAAAAGCATGGAAAGGATATTAGCAAGGACAACAGAGCACTTGGAAAGCTGAGGAGAGAGGCTGAGCGTGCAAAGAGGGCTCTCAGCAGCCAGCACCAGGTCCGCGTGGAAATTGAATCACTTTTTGATGGTGTTGATTTTTCTGAGCCACTCACTCGAGCTAGGTTTGAGGAGTTGAACAATGACTTGTTCCGGAAGACCATGGGTCCAGTGAAGAAGGCTATGGAAGATGCTGGATTACAGAAGAGTCAGATTGATGAGATTGTTCTTGTTGGTGGAAGCACAAGGATTCCAAAGGTACAACAGCTTTTGAAGGACTACTTTGATGGAAAGGAGCCAAACAAGGGGGTCAACCCTGATGAAGCAGTTGCCTATGGTGCTGCAGTGCAAGGAAGCATTTTGAGTGGAGAGGGTGGTGAAGAAACCAAAGGTACCATAGTCTGTAAATATTATTTATGGAAGTAGATTGCTAAGCATTACACTTTCTAATTGTTGTGTGGCAATCTCTATCCAGATATCCTTCTCCTGGATGTGGCTCCCCTCACTCTCGGAATTGAAACTGTTGGTGGAGTCATGACAAAGTTGATTCCCAGAAACACTGTTATCCCGACCAAGAAATCTCAAGTGTTCACCACCTACCAGGACCAGCAGACTACCGTCTCCATTCAGGTACGGTGCCATTAAAGGGCATGATGCGTGTTTTTCTTCTAAATCCAAAATGCACCACTATCTGGTGAACTATGATGGGATTGACTTGAGACAATTCACTGCTTTTTTCTTAATACAGGTTTTCGAAGGTGAGAGGAGTCTCACAAAGGATTGTCGCCTTCTTGGGAAATTTGATCTGTCTGGAATTCCACCAGCTCCAAGGTTTGTTACCTGCTTTGATGATGCAGTGTCCTCTCTCAATATTGCTCCATATATTAATGTTAGTAAATTCATTGGTGGTATTATATTTGGGTAATTGAACAGGGGCACCCCTCAAATTGAAGTGACCTTCGAAGTTGATGCCAACGGCATTCTAAATGTGAAGGCAGAAGACAAGGGAACTGGTAAATCAGAAAAGATCACCATTACAAACGAAAAGGGACGTCTTAGCCAGGAAGAAATAGATAGAATGGTTCGTGAAGCAGAAGAGTTTGCCGAGGAAGACAAGAAGGTGAAGGAGAGGATCGATGCTCGCAACAGTCTTGAAACCTACGTATACAACATGAAGAATCAGGTCAGTGACAAGGACAAGCTCGCGGACAAGTTGGAGTCAGATGAAAAGGAGAAAATTGAGACTGCAGTGAAAGAAGCATTGGAATGGCTGGATGACAACCAGAGTGTGGAGAAAGAAGATTATGAAGAGAAGCTGAAGGAGGTTGAAGCCGTTTGCAACCCAATCATCAGTGCTGTGTATCAGAGATCAGGAGGAGCCCCAGGTGGTGCAGGTGGCGAAGGCGAAGACGAGGATGATTCTCACGATGAGCTCTAGATTAGTCTAAATTTTTATCATATATGGGAAATTAAGAATTCCCCTGCGCTCTGCGCTTGCTTTTTTGGTGCCGATGATAAGATACTTGTGAAATTACTTTTACTTTGTTTTTTTGCTTAGTTTTACGACCAAACTTCTTCATGAGTCTGGTTTCACTTCTATTCTCTTACGCTCTTCTTTTCGCGTGCTTCTCCGTTAAAATGTGCTCTGATGAAATTAATCCGTCTGCCCATGCCGACCATAAGTTTTTAATTAAGTCTGTTTGTAATTTAAAACAGGTAACTTCCGTAAAATATTATTCAGCCATTTTATAAAACTCACGAATATCAAATTTCTATCGATTGTTATTTGTTTTTTCACTTTTACCTGGAGCTTGTGAATAAAGTTCAAAGATGGATTCACCAATGTAGCGTCCGGAAGTTAGCGTGACGCGTTTGAGTGTTATCGCTTTTTATTGTCAGAGAAAATAGAAAAATAGTAAAATATAATGGCTGAAAATTTAGAATAAATATTTTTGAATACAGGCCCAGCTGAAAACACCAAATTAGATTTCACTTCTTTTCTTGAAGAAATGAAAATACGACATTTTTTAGTATTTTTTTTATGTATAATTTTTAAATCTTAAAAAAAGAAAATTATTTAAAAAAAATAAAAAAATAGAAACAGAAAATAAATACTTAAATCAAGGATGCCATCTGTAATTTCGGTTTCTAAAATGATGATTTATGTTGTTTTATCATTTTTTTATACATGGTTATAGTGTCATGTCATCATGCTTGTTTTACATAGTGCCCGCACCTCTTGCCTTTCTATTCTTTAACAATGGTTATTGACCAAGGAGGGATACTGTTATTGAATTTGACGGGATTAGACAAGGCAATGGAGAAGCGGTTATATACCTTGCCCACACCTACAGAATATATACTTCTAGTCCAGAACTTTTTATAGGATTAAATTCATCGTTGCCAATTATGTTAGTCCCTGTTTGGTCAATGTCGAGAATGCGGTTCAAATGACTAGAAGTTAGGGATTTATGGTAACGAAATTCGTTGATTTTTTTTGTTTAGAAAAATCGTGGTTTTGTTCAAAATCTGACATTTTGACATTCTTGGTTCATCTATACGTCAAAATCTATTTCTTCTAAATCTGTTTTATAACCACTATTGTACAAATTCTATTGTCCTAATTCATCAATGATATTGCCTCATCTAATCTTTCACAGACGATTTAGGGACTTCAAAAAAAAACTTTTGGGAAAACAATTTTTTTACTAGAGAGAAATTGAAGGAAAAAGTTCAGAAATTGACATATTTATAGAGACATGTAGAATAATTTAACCTTAATTTTTTGTTTTAATTTAATTTAGTCATGGTTAACATGTACCAAAGGGCTGAGCGACTATGAAGCCTTGAAATAGCAGGTCCTGATGACGGACAAAGAGATTTGGCTACAAACGCACAGAATAATTTCTCGCCATCATGCCAAATTTTCATAAATGCAGAAACAATATCCCCGGTAATGTATTCTGAATTTCTGATTTAAGAGCTGATATAGCTCACAATATCTGCTAGAGGTAGCTAATCCTCTGGTTCGTATTCAACAACAAAAAAAAAAGCCGGTAATATATTAAAATCTTTAGCATCACCCAATTTTGCCAATGACTGTTGAGATATTCAATTTGAAAATTTTAGTCTCACATCGCAATATCCAGGGTGTTTGGTTACGAGTTGGAATCATGTAAACGGTCAAAACACAAATTCTTGCTTCTTAATTTCATGTGTTGGAAAGTGTGAACCCGTGTTTGCATCACTGCAAATGGGTTCCAGAACACACATTGTCTTCCTCTTTCCAATACAACGAAACTGCTGAAACATGATTGACATTGACTAATTAAAAATATTTTTACACTGACATAATAAAAGCTGAAATGAAAGGTTGAATGAATTTCATCAATCCTGCTTTATTTCTTCTTTTTTTTATTAGGGTAGGGGTTAATTTTAATTACAATCCAACATTAGGATTGCCTGAACCAGCTGCGGCAACTCCCATCCCACCAACACCATCAGATGTAGCTGCCATTGCCTCATGGTCTCCTGAATCTTTAACATCTTTAACATCCAATTCACTTACAAGTTCATCAATTTTCCTAAATTGATATGGCCATCTTGCATTATAGAGAAACTGGCGAAGATCAAACCTATTATCCTCTGGTGAATAACTCTGCAAGATGATCGAAAGATTAACTTTCATTAGCCAACAAAAAATATAATAAGCCAAATCAAGGAGTTATCCAGAAGAATTCAACTCTGACTTCACATACATACCTCAGCATGGTAGGAAGGCGTCAAGACAGTCATTTTGTGTCGATTGATAGAATAATACTTGAAGAAGTGTTTTACTTTTTCAGCCACTTGTGATGGTGTCAATCTTGCACCCCATCTGTAGCATAGATTCTACAACAGTAAATTACAAAACGGGTTATGGCTGAAGAGCGAAATGGACAAAACATTAAATGACAAAACTCTATTCAGACTGGCAACTTTAGATGCCAAAAGTTTCTTCGTCATGCCAAGTGGAGCAATTATTCTTTCCACTAAGCTTTATACTTAACATGGGTAGTTTAGACAAATAAGACATAAGACAGGATGGAGAAGCATAAAATAAACCTGGAACATGGAAACTGGACCACAACGGAAAATTTTTCGTAGTCTTCCATAAACTGATAGCTCCTCGTAAGTCATTCCCATATCGACTTCATCAAGCTGTTCAACAAAGAATGGGGTACTTGTTTATACATTTTTAAAACTTATTATAAAAGATCAGTTCCTCTTTGACTTTCATTTTCTCTAGTATTGCCCTGGTTACCATGGATCCTTATTATGATTGGATTAGGAGTTGGTCATTGGATTTTTCAGTTGTTTCTACTGTATTCTTAGATTCAAGAGATTACAACATATTTCTGGTGTGAAATCAAACCAATTATCTAGCTACCAACTTCTCTAGATAAAGGAAAGATATTTTCACAGCATCATTATGAGCTGAGATTTAAACTCTTGCTCTCAGGTAATGTTGATAATAATCCTTCACTTTGTCACAAGAAAAAAAAAAGATAATGATTTGAATTCTGTATTGTTAATGTTAACCACCTCCCACCCTCCAATGTAGACCCACTATAGGCAAAAATCCTACATATGGCTACACATATACCGAATATGGTATTATATTAATGTGCATTTGCAATTTAAACATAACTACAAGAGTCCATCGAGTGATTCAAGATCGGTACAGAAAGGTGTAACAGAAGTTACAAAACAGAATATTACCTGACTGTAATTAGAACGTATAGGCTCCAGTTCAGCTGTGGGTGGAGCTGCTTCAATATCTGCCAAAGATGAGTAACCAAGATGGATGGCTGCCCATTGCAAGAATGCCCGAAGGTCTTGCTTACTTATACTACCAATTGGATTTATATCTGCTGAGCTGCAATCATACTATAAAAAGAGATAAACTTTGATAACAAGGGTGAAATGGACCACAGACATGAGAAAATATTTGAGAAACAAAGGATCAGTTTTAAGAAAATCTTTCTATTTCCATTTCCTATTTTCACCAATAATTACAAAACAATCTTAATTTCCTGTTTTCAAAGGTTCAAGTGTATTTATATTTTTTTGTATAAGTATTTGTGATCGAGAAGCAAAGTAAAAATAAATTGACATTTTTGCAAGTAGTGAAAACATGAAATGGAAGAAAAACATAAAGTCCCTAACAAAGAAAGGCATAATCCAAAGCAAAATAGGGATACCTTGGTCAAGTAACCACGTAACCCTTCATCCACATTGGAGCTCCCCAAGACAAGATAAAACCCAGGCTTGCTGTGAACCCAAGGTAAGAGTGATGCTAACATGAAAGCTAGCACCATTCTGATTCGAGCTTGAATGTTCTGCAAGCTTAAATTTTCAACATTAGATCCACCATCTACCTGTAGGAACAAAACCATACAAAGAAATTATTTGAGGCTACTATGAAAATAGAAACATAAAATATACAAGATGATTCAAATCTTTAGTTAGGAAAGAAAAGAGAGATTCCACATAAAGAAGCTACACAGTTATTTTTCTAGTCTGAGAGTTCTAGTACTTGTCATTTATGGTTGAGAGAATTCTCAAGTTCATGCTTCATTTACCTTATACCGTGGTCGCTTTCCTGTAAGTGTTTGGAACAATGACAAAAAAGCAGACACAACTACGTCAATGCTAACATCAAGGTGCCATGAACCAATTTCATCAGCCAGCACCTTGGCTCGTGACCTTGTCATTTCGGAACTGAAACAAGAGATTTCTTTAGTGAACATCACATCTGATAAGAGTGTGTTTTTAGTTGAACTCAAGTAATTTATTTGACGTGTCTCTTCTTATACAAATATAGATGGAGTATCAATGGAATATAGCAGATAGAAACTTAGGGTGATACAGCTGAATAGTGTAAAACACTAAAACCTGAAATTTACCACTTACCTGTTTTCAGATCCCATAAACACAGTATAGAATATTCGTTTAGCAAATTCTCTGCTGTCTGTAGGATACAGGCCATCCTTATAGTTTCCTATTCGTATTGCATCAGCTTTAACTTGCTCGTCCCCATTTGCAATTTCTGCAGGAAAATATGAATCATTAGCAAATGATATCTGAATTACAAATGCAGCTGTTTTTTGCACCTTTTCCACATTGAAAATATGAAAATAAAAAAAAACAAAAAGGAGGCCAATAATCTGCCTCAATTTTATTATTGACCATCAGTTGACAGTTTAGCTTCTTTGCAAGTTGAACACTCTGAAGTAATAAGAGGCCACCATGCTCTATATTCAAGCAACTTAGCAGGATTTTCAAGAAAGGAACTATGAATATTCAGGTCCACTTCTCCAGCTAATTCAGCTGTCAATCAATTATACATGACCTCTTAACTACCCTTCCCTGAGATCTTTATATAGTATATACTTATCAAAAGCTAGACTAGCGGTGACTTGAAGTATTTCTTTATTAAATGCAATAATGCTGCTTCCTAATACTGTCACAAGTTGATCTGAAATAGAAACTTTACTTTAAAAGTATACATGAATATAACAACACTTCTCATTGCACCAGAACTTACCTTTCACAACCAGCTGGCACATGCACCCAACAATTGCAGCGACGGAGGAACTGTCTGCTCCACCAGAAAGAGGAAGCAGAAAACCAGATGCTCCACTTCTTCTTAAGTAGTCCCATAACCAGCAACCAGGTCCAAATGCTATTTCCTCCTCAGGAGTGTGGTACTTTATCTGTAACGTATATATCATATTAAACTTAGCAGCTTGGAGACCTGAATTATTGCAGCAGTAATGTTGCGAAAGAAGAATTCAAGATGTCATCAATTTTTAACTATCTTGAAAGTTGCAACTCAAAATGAAAATAAACTAACCTTAAGTGGGAGAGAAAGGTGTGTTTTAAGGTTAAAAGGAAGACAGAGACTGAAAGGTACTTCCACTGAAGGAACCTTTGTTTTACAACTTGCTTGCTCTTGGAAGCTACTTAAAGATCCTCTAAGACTTGCAACCTACCAACAGACAAAATGAGTAAACCAATCAAATCCAATGTCAGTTATTGATAGTCTTAATGATTGTGTACATTGATATATTGAATATCATGCAATACATACCACATCTAGATCTATTTGAGCAACCACAACTTCAACATCTTTTAAAGAAAATTGTGAACCCTGAGCGACGACGTCTCCATTTACCACAACACTAGCACAGCCATCTGTTGCAAAGGCAAGATAAAATTATAGAAATATGGAAAAATCCTATGTAAATGAAAACTAAACAAGCTAAATGGAAGTTAAAATGCCCGTATTCTAGCTTCCAATGATATGCAATGGGACAAATGTGAAAAGAACAAATATCATTCTATTAAGAGAAAAGTTTTTTTTTTTACCATAGTAAAGGCGACTGCCATCACAGCCTTGGTGATTACTATAGATGTAAACCCCTCCGCGAGTTTGAGTGGCACCTATAAAAGCACGAAGACGAACATCGAGCTTTCTAAGTTGGTGGTGACTTCCACTTGCATTCATAAACACTTCAACCCCATTCAATGCAAGTTCAGAATGAGGGGGAGTTGGAGTAAAAAGCTCTTCACAAACTTCAGCCGCAATAGCTCTAGAAAGGGGGAAATGCTTTATATTTAGCACTTGATAAACATCTGACTAAAACTTGGAAGAGTCCAGTAAACAAATTAAATACATGCATACACACACAAAAAATAGTCGAAACATGCTAATTCTTAGGTGCATGGAAGAATGGACAGGTATGCCAATCAACTAAACACTGCATGGATGCAACTCTGATGGGTATGTCAGCTTTAAAACACGAGAACAATCCAAATCCGTATCTAGTAATAGTAAGTTAAGTACACACATAAGAAGAAGCCAAGAAGGAACCAATAATCTGTTTAACATTTGCATTTATCATTTAGCAATGATTTATCATAACTTCAAAAACGTATATTGGACACAGAGAGTACACAACATAACTTTTAAGTAAAAACAAAACAGAAAACTAATGCAGTGATAGTGTAAAGGATTTTTTACAATTTCATTCAATCACAAATTTTCATGTATGATGTTAGTTGACTTTTACAATAACTACCTTAAAAGTGTCTGATCATCCCTGATTTTCTATTAGTTGACAGCATAATTACACTGAGAGTGCATGCATATTAAACTCGAGTGAAACATAATTTGTGAATTGATAACTTACGTGTCTTGAAACTTAATGAAGCCATAACCGAATGGAACAGAATTTTGGCCTATTGCCTTGGAAAATTCAGGTGGCAACTGAAAATCGACGAGTTGATCCCTCTGCTTCCAAGCAGTGAACCATCTCAGTTCTCTATAATTACCATCATTGGCAAGAGACATCTTGGGTCGTATCATAATAATCTTTCGATTGAGACAGAAAACCTGACAATTGTAGCGCTCGGAGCCTTTGATAACGGGCATGCCAAAGCTACACACAATGCCATCAGTCCAATCTCCAAGCAGTAAATCTTTCAGGCACTCCCATCTGCAATTTCACAGTTTCCTCAAAATCATAACACTACACACACACAGAGATATAAGGCTGGTTGGGTGGTTAAGAAAGAAGGGAAGGAGGGAAAGGTCGTGCATTCGATGCTTCTATCGATAAAAACTAAGAAATTAACAATTAGCATTTTGCTGATAAAAAAAAAAAAACTAGACAGAGAGAGAGAAGAAAAGAAAGTAGTACATACGAATGGTTAACTGTGTCGAGCTCTAAGAAGTGGTCTTCGCAGCCATAACCAGGAATCTCGAGTTCGGGTCCGAGCCTAATGGCAGCGCCGGCTTCTTTGGCCTTCGCTATGGACTCTTTGATTTGCTTGGCGTTGCAATCGAAGTCCATCGCCCATTGGTTCAGATTAGATGTGGCAACCTTCAATAGCCTCATGGTGTTTTTCTTTGGAATTGGGTTAGAATTTGTTGTGGTGAAAACAACTGCGAAGGCCTTGCTTTTTAAATTGTGGTGTTGGGAACTTAATAGCTTTGATTCCACGAAGTTACGGTGAAGCTTATTTGCTGCGGTTCGATTCAATATTCAAAATTCTCTCTTCCCTTCCCGGAGCCTTGGACGGGTTCTATTCTTGTCCTTCCCTCTCTCTTGCCACGCGTGTCAATTTTGATGCTTTTATTTCATTTCAACCATCATCAGAAAACAACTACGGTATTGAATCGGGTTTAAGACAAAAATCATACAATTTAATTATTTTTATTTTCTTAATTTATTATTTAATCAGTTTGGTTTCAAATTTTAATTTTATCTGATGGGATTCAATTTTAAAGCAGTTATAACTTTTATTTTGATAGTGAATCATAAAGAATATGTTTCCAAATACTAATCTTATTGATATAAATTTTACACTTAAAACAGATCACGAATTCTCTTATTAATAAAATTTTATACCACTAATGTAAGTCAATCCTAAAAGTTAAAATAATTTCAATTAAATTGATTTTTAGTTTTAATCTTACTTTTTTTAAAAAAAATATTAAAAAATTATAAGATCCTGATTATATCTTAATTATATGTGATCGCATCTTACCTAATCATATTTTATCCCCAAATGTTATGGAAATAAGATATTGTCTTACCATAAGTAGCAATTATATAATTGATACTCAACCTATGAACAAGAGTAATGGTTGAATGTTTGATGGTTGATATATAAAAATGGGAAATGCTAAATATTGAGAAAGCTGTGCACATGCTCAAGGATTGGAAGCTTGCTAGAGTGGTGTCAGATATTGATCCAAGACGCAATCAGCTCTACATAGGATGGGGGATGTGCATCAGAGACTGAGTTTGTGGCTGCTAAGACCATGTTTTCTGAGTTTGGTTTTGATGTTATACAAGGTGAAGCTTTGGGCCTCTTCCATGCTTTATCATGGGTAGTTCAGCTGGCCTCCCATATGTCATTTAAGAATATGGGTTTTATCCTGTCAGAGTGCAAGACTTTGCTTTTCTTTCATTGCAACTTTGTTAGGCCACAAGCAAATATGGTGGCTCAAGTGTTAGAAGGGCATCCATTGGCTATGCTAGTCCCAATTTGTTTGATTCTATGCCCACTTGTATTTCTCAGTTTGTTATTATGATGAGTTAAAGTTCGTCTTCTTAAAAAAAAATCATCTTTAAAAAAATGTTATTTAAAGTAATATTTTAACAAAATAATATTTTCATAAGTTTGTTTGTCAAATTATACTCTTAAATTTGTTTGGTAGACAAATTTATAGCTTAATTTATTATTATATTATTTATATATATAACTAAAAAAATAATTTATCAAAATACCTGAGTTGTAATAAACAGTGATATTTGTCTTTGATATTTACTAATGAAAAAATAATAATTCATTTTTAAAAAAATTTATAACTTATTTATTTAAAAATCAATAAATTAACTTAATTATGTTGTTTATATAAAGAAAAAATATTTCATTTATATATTTTTAAAAAATACTGAAATTCAAGTTAAAACTAAAGATATTAAAAATAATAGACTAAAAAAAAGATAAAATGTTAATTTAAGATTTATTTATTAATTTTGTCTCTGTAGTTTATAAACTGATCTCTTTTAATCTCTATAGTCAATAAGTAAATTTTTTTAGTCCTTCGAGAATATATTTTAAATTCCCAAAAGATCTCTTTGTTAATTTTTTTAAAACTTTGTTAACTAAAAAATTTTAACCGCAGAGATTTTTTATGAATTAAAATGTAAACGGTAAGGACTAAGAAAATATATTTATTAAGTATAATGATTAAAAAAATATATTTGAAAATATAAAGATGAAATGAATAATTAAACCTAAAAATAATTCAGACGATACAAACATCTTACAAGAATATATCATATGCATGGGTGTTTGAAATTTGAAGATAAAATATAAATTTAAAATTAGTTTTAACTTTTGATATTTAGTTAAGTTAGCAAGTGTAAAATTTGAAAGAAAAAAACAACAAATGATTATATAACACATCAAACAGAAATTTGAAAAAAAAGGACAATCTATATCCAAGAAATTAGACACTATAATTAAAAAAAAGGAAAATGAATAAGTTTAATAAAATATAAAAAAAGGAGAGAGCTCTCAAAATAGGTGGATTAGAGTACAATTTAAAAGATTATCAGTGTTTAAAAATAAATTTATATTATAATTTAAATTTTTTATAATAAAATTTAATTGTAATTTGATTTATATATTTATTATTATATTATAAATTTCATTTGTATTAAATTAAACACATATGTTTGACTAAAATCCTAGTTTTGAATAAATGAAGCAAAGAATGAGACGTGAGGTGTCCCCAAGCAAAAGGACCAGTTTTATTGGCCAAACAATGCTTTCTCAACCTTAGATTGGTCCACATCAGCACATATGACATGCTCGTACTTGCGAGTGAGCACTATAAATGGCGAAGTCCCCGCCGTGAACTCAATAGAACCTACAATTCATCGTCCATCGAGAAAGGAAGAAAAGAAACAAGGTGACATCATCATGGCTTGCTCGTTTTCTCGCGGGTCTCTGCTTCCTCTCGCCATCATCGTTTCCTTAGGTAATAATCAGATCTCATCACTTTTTCTCTTTCAATTTCAAATGTAGTAGCTACATCGATCTCACTACGATTCGTTTGAACCTTTTTCGTGCTTTGTTTCGATCTCTATTTCCATGGATCTGATAAGAACCTAACCCTATTTGCTTAACATTCTCATCACCGCTCTCGATTTAGTGCCACTGAGTATTATCATCATGCATTTCTCGCTCTCACTCTACACCCTTGAAATGGCTCAACAATGATTAGTCGCTGTTTTTCATCTGCGTCATTATTGTATCCGTTTTTCTCTAATTTCGCGAAAACAACGCATGCTGCATAAACCTTTTTTTCTTCGTTAGAGTACTCGTGTTGTTTGTCTTGTGCACCAGTAAATTAATTACATGCTTATTAATTTAGTTTCTCGAATTATAATATTCCTCATCTTTGGTGAGATTAGATTACATTATGCATGATTTGATACCTAAAACGTATTTTTTTTCATTCGTTTATGTCAATCTTTGTCACGCCTCCAAATAATTGATTTCTTCCTTTTAAACTAAGATTTGCCTCCTCTACTAAAGCGAGCAAGAGTAAATGTAATCTAGTTGATTAGAAAATCAATTATTGATATTTCATCACATTCATAATTCGATGTTGTGCATGTATACTTGATGTCAACTATTGTCATGAATAAATGAGATTACTTACTTTACGCGAGTCAGTTTGTCATGAATTTAACTAGTTTGAGTTTACATTGTAATTAACCTTGAGAGAGTTCATCGCAGGATGTCTATTTGCGATTTCCATTGCAAAGGAGGAAGCCACCAAGTTGGGGACGGTCATTGGGATTGATCTTGGAACGACCTATTCATGTGTTGGTGTTTACAAGAACGGCCATGTTGAAATCATAGCCAATGACCAAGGTAACCGTATCACCCCTTCTTGGGTTGCTTTCACCGACAGTGAGAGACTCATTGGGGAGGCTGCCAAGAATCTGGCAGCTGTCAACCCAGAAAGGGTCATCTTTGATGTCAAGAGACTTATTGGAAGAAAGTAAGACATCCTCAAGTTTTTGATTTAGGACAATTTGATTTGATGTGAATAAAGGTGTCTGACATGTATCCTTTTGCAGGTTTGAAGATAAGGAAGTTCAACGAGACATGAAGCTTGTTCCTTATAAGATTGTCAACAAGGATGGAAAACCTTACATACAGGTGAAAATTAAGGATGGTGAGACCAAGGTGTTCAGCCCTGAGGAAATCAGTGCCATGATTCTGACCAAGATGAAGGAAACTGCGGAAGCATTCCTTGGGAAGAAAATTAATGATGCTGTGGTCACTGTCCCAGGTAACTGGAAGTCTGGAACAATTCATGACTTTCTGATTTTGCTTTTATGCCAATTTCTCACATTTTCCTTTCAACTGTACAGCTTACTTCAATGATGCTCAGAGGCAGGCCACCAAAGATGCTGGTGTCATTGCTGGTCTCAATGTTGCTAGAATTATTAATGAACCTACTGCTGCTGCCATTGCGTATGGATTGGACAAGAAAGGTGGCGAGAAGAACATTCTTGTTTTTGACCTTGGGGGTGGAACATTTGATGTCAGTATCTTGACAATTGATAATGGTGTTTTTGAGGTTCTTGCTACAAATGGAGATACTCATCTTGGAGGTGAGAATTTTTTTTAATGAGTCTGAATAAGAAAAACTTATTATGTAGAAAAAATATTATTCTTTCCACAAAATTTTCTTCTGATGTTAATGCTTGCTATTTCTCCTTCACCTTACCAGGTGAGGACTTTGATCAGAGAATAATGGAGTACTTCATTAAATTGATCAATAAAAAGCATAAAAAGGATATTAGCAAGGACAGCCGAGCACTTAGCAAGCTGAGGAGAGAGGCTGAACGTGCAAAGAGAGCTCTCAGCAGCCAGCACCAGGTCCGCGTGGAAATTGAATCACTTTTTGATGGTGTTGATTTTTCTGAGCCACTCACCCGAGCTCGGTTTGAGGAGTTGAACAATGACTTGTTCCGGAAGACCATGGGACCAGTGAAGAAGGCTATGGAAGATGCTGGATTACAGAAGAATCAAATTGACGAGATTGTTCTTGTCGGTGGAAGCACAAGGATTCCAAAGGTACAACAGCTTTTGAAGGACTACTTTGATGGAAAGGAGCCAAACAAGGGTGTCAACCCTGATGAAGCAGTTGCCTATGGTGCTGCAGTGCAAGGAAGCATTTTGAGTGGAGAGGGTGGTGAGGAAACCAAAGGTACTGTAGTCTGTAATCTAACTTCTCAATTACTTGTCCAGAAATCATAAATATTATTTATGCAAGTAGATTGTGACACATTACGCTGTCTCATTGTTGTGTGGCTCTCTGGATCCAGATATCCTTCTCTTGGATGTGGCTCCCCTCACCCTTGGAATTGAAACTGTTGGTGGGGTGATGACGAAGTTGATTCCCAGAAATACTGTTATCCCTACCAAGAAATCCCAGGTGTTTACCACCTACCAGGATCAGCAGAGTACCGTCTCCATTCAGGTATGGCTCATTATTCAACTGCATTAAAGGGCACGATGCTCAATTGTCTTCTAAATTCAAAATGCATGACTGTGTAGTGTAGTGGACTTTAATAATTGATGCCTTTTCTCAATACATAGGTTTTTGAAGGGGAGAGGAGTCTCACAAAGGATTGCCGTCTGCTTGGGAAATTTGAACTGTCTGGAATTCCTCCAGCTCCAAGGTTTGTTTGCTGCTTTCATGATACTAGTGTCCTCTACAGATGTTGTTCAATTGATGTTTGTAACTCATTGGTATGTTATGTTGTAATTGAACAGGGGTACCCCTCAAATTGAAGTGACCTTCGAAGTTGATGCAAATGGCATTCTAAATGTGAAGGCAGAAGACAAGGGCACTGGTAAATCAGAAAAGATAACAATTACAAATGAAAAGGGACGTCTTAGCCAGGAGGAAATTGAGCGGATGGTTCGCGAAGCAGAAGAGTTTGCTGAGGAAGACAAAAAAGTGAAGGAGAGGATTGATGCTCGTAACAGTCTTGAAACCTATGTCTACAACATGAAAAACCAGGTCAGTGACAAAGACAAGCTCGCTGACAAGTTGGAGTCTGATGAAAAAGAGAAAGTTGAGACTGCAGTGAAAGAAGCATTGGAATGGCTGGATGACAACCAGAGCGTGGAGAAAGAAGAATATGAGGAGAAGCTCAAAGAGGTGGAAGCTGTTTGCAACCCAATCATCAGTGCTGTCTATCAGAGATCAGGTGGAGCCCCAGGTGGTGGTGCATCAGGCGAGGACGACGATGAAGATTCTCATGACGAGCTCTAGAGATGTTGTTGCTTAAGCAGTAGCATTAAATGATGAGCAGTAGTGTAGGTTAAACGGAGTCTTCAAAATTTTGTAACAGGTGGAAATTGACAATAGTTTCCCCAGCTCTTGTATCTTTGGTGCCGAAAATACTTTAAAGATGAATGCTTGAATTTGTTTTAGGATCGCTAGTTTAACCACCATACTTCTTCGGCTTTCCGATATTCGTTTTTATCTTCATGCTAGGGAGGACGGTTGGACTCGGAACTACAGCCGTCTACGTATGTTGGAATTAGTGTCTGTTACGTAGATTGAGCTTAAAATTCAGTCTATCAAACCAAAGTAACTCTTCTAAAGATCTTTTGTCTGCTACTCTTTTAAAATTTATTTTAATTCATTCTTTCGTGATTCTCGTCAAAATTCAGGGTAAATATGTCCCTGGTCCAAGCTCATTATTTTAGTCATTAAAAATGTAAGACTTTATTACGTTAGTATTTAAAATTAAAGTAACTTTTTAAATGATTTCAAAATAGTGGTTTAAATAAAAAGGTTTGACAGAATGAAATGAATTCCTAGAAAAATCTATTTAAAACGAGATATGAGACCATCAGTAAAATAAAAGAAAAGAAAATTTAGAAAAATTCCCTTAGAATGAAAATGGATTTAATAATTTTGAAAAAGGGAAGTCAAGAAGTGAAAATGGAATTATTAGTTGTCAGATACTTATTTTAAGACAATTAGGATTTGGAGAAAAAAGTGAAAGAAGAGAAAGGGTTTAATTGAACATGAGGTGACTTTAAACTTTGTAATTAACTAGATTACAAGTCGTTATTTTTACTGATTTTGTATAATTGATCATATAACAGGTTTTTTAAAATTGGTTATATAAAAAAGAAAAGTGAAAGTGAAAGAAAAGTCACCGTGACTTTTCCACTTTGGACCAGTTTATTTAAGTTTAAAAAAAAGTAATAAAGAAATCGTTTTGTTTCTTAAAAAAATAAAATTGTTTATTTTATATAAAAATATTTTAAACAAACACATCAAAAAATCATAAAATTTATTTTATTTTAAAAAATAATTTTAAACAAACTAGCAGTTATCATGTCCCTTTAAGATAACTGCCATTGAAGAGAAAAGTGAACGCAAAAAAAGAGTTTAACTTTAAAACACAGGTAAATGAATGATCCAACGATGATCGATCGAAGTTAAAACATGGGATAACTTCAAACTTTATAACTGAATAAAACAGCCATAATATAATATCTGTCGCGACAAAAAGAATTAATTCCTGAGTTGCACTTAAAATCAATTTCTTTCGTCGTGAGAGATTTCAAATAAAGTTTAATTTATAGTTGAAATTAACATACCCATTAAACATCCACTGCATTCCAAAAAAAAATCCATTAAACGTCCACTAATTGCATGTCTGGTTTGCAAGGTGCGGTGAAACAGTAATCAATGCGTTTTTTCAAACACATCTTACAATAATAGCTTCAAAACGTGAACTTTCAATTTTTTTTTTAACAAAACGAGGACTTTCAACTTGATACAATTTTCAATCAAACACTGAGATAGTATTTTTGAATTGTATTGCATAAATTTTATATTGAGTACTTTTAAAATAATAACATTCAATCATTTAAACACAAATCACTTTACTTTGAAATTAATTTAAACCAAAACTAAGTATTCCTTCAAAATCAATTTTACCAGTTGACCTAAATACACAACAAATGGTGTATGATTTACCGCTTTTAGCTTTAAAGTACGTTAGATTTGACAGAATGGGTGTGTATATAGATGTAGATTTTGCTGAATCTTAAAAAATAGATTTAATGGATATTTGTATTAATTTATTGTTTAGAAGAAATAGCAATTTTTGTTGGTTTTTGAAAAAAGTTAAGAAATAATTATGAGAGAGGATGAATAAATCAAGTTACTTCAAAAAAATAACTTTTAAAGAGTTAGTCAAATCTTCATTATGTATTTTTTTAAATATAATTATTGTAACGAGTAATTAATTTTAATTATTATTTAGGTAGTGTTTGAGTGATACTTTTTAGTTACTCAAGAGTTATTTTTCTAGTTGAAGAATGGTTTTTAAGAAAAATAGTTTTATTTGGTCAAGTATCTTATTTTAATATATCATAATGTTTTATGAAAATGTTACTTAGGTAGTGTTTCAGCTATCTCCTAACTAAAAAGTATTTTTTTTTTGTTTTATCTTGATATTTTTCTTTTCATGTTCATAGCATCCAATGTAAAAATTAATAGTACGCTCGCTAGTTTGGATAACGTTTCTTTGCCAAAAATTGGAGTATTACGATGATAGGCATTTTCTTAGCTCTAGTTTTGATGACAGAGAGGTATGTTAGAATTGATATTACAACCATGGGTGGTCACGAGGAAAGTTTGACTAGGCGTGTGTAGAGTTTGACTTGAGCCAGCCAATGGTGGGGAAAGTTAGGTTTTGCAATCGTTGTTTCATCGTTGAGTATGAAGACCTCCATCTAATGTGTAAATGTTGTGGTCTATGTGGACATATTGCTGGAAAGTACATGGAAATAAAAATAAAAAAGAAAAAAAAGTAGGGTTGCCAGAAAACTTCACTGGTGATGGCGAAGGATAATTGAATGCAACATGTCAATCACTTGAATTAAGGCCATCATGATATGTGCAAGGATTGGTTGGTGATAAAAAAAAAGGGTGAAGATTAGAAAAATGTAGCCAAAGCAAGACATAGGACATGAAACTTGGAGGGGATTTTAGTGGAACCACAACAATAAAAAAGCTAATGAAAATATGTTCCAAGCATTGGATATCTAGAATAATAAGAAGGATTTAGTGGATAATGTTGCAGCAAATAAGGCATTTAATTCTAGCAACAGAGAAGGTAAAAAGCAAAGCAAGTTAAGTCTGGCAAAGGAAAAAATGAATTTAAAGTAATCAGAAAATGGTAATTAGGATTACATCACTTGACGTGCAAATCTTGATTAAGAAATAAGTAATTTCTCTAATTCGCATCCAAAAATTATCCAATTATCTTCTCACAATGTACATCACTAAGTGTTTGAGCTTGTATTTGCATCCACCATCAAGAAAAATAAGGTCTTACCATATGTTTGCAAAAGTTTTGAAAAAAATTTAACTACAAAAAATTCTTTAAGTGGTATTTTATTAATTGTAATGGGGCTGAGGGTAAGCTGGATGAGAAAGTTATATAGGCTTTTTTGATTGAAAGTGAATTAAAAAATGAAGCTTATAAAAAAAAATCAACATTTTCTATTGACCTAAATCTGCAATGTCTTATCTAAACCTGGCAAGGTGTTTCTTTTGATAATTTTCATTTTCCTCTCTTTTTATTTTTTAATTTCTAGTTTTTATCATGATATTTTCTTAACTAAATTCAATTCTCAACTAAACAATCTTCAATAGCTTGTTATACCTCACTTTAAACTTAAAATTTATACTTTCTCCCAAACAAGTTCCAATAGGCAGTCCGAAACTTAAGCTTATAGCTAAAGGGTTCACTTTTCAATCAAGGGTTATTTAGTCCAAAAGATTAATTGAGGTACAGGTAGCAGAAATGGTAGGTCAAAATGGCTACCGAAAGATTATTAACATAGGGTATGCTTATTTGGCCCTAGTTGAAGGAAATAAAATGTTGTCTCTTTCATTAGAAAACATTTTAAGTGAGAAAGTAAAAAAAAAAAAAAAAGAATTGGAATAGATGCTGGAGCAAAGATTTTTTTACTTAAGATTATTATTCACTCATGAAAACGAATACATGTCTTAAGCTTAACTAACAAATTTACAATTTGAAAAAACACTTATACATGCAAGAAAGTTCTATTAAAACTAAACATGAAATATTGTAAACATACTCAAAAATATTTTTAACTAATCAAACAAATTTTAATCATTTTCAAGAATAACAATTCAATGAATTCATGATTTTTAAGAATCACGATTTTTGGTTATGAATTTATTTCCCTCTATCAAACATCTCCTTAATTTAAATCTCTTATATTCAAATTAGTATATATATATATATATATATATATATATATATATATATATATATATATATATATATATATCAATCAATTTGAATAATTATCTTAATTAATTCAAATAAAAATATATAATATTCAGAATCATGTTAATTAATGTAATCATATGTTTATATTAATTAAATAAATACAAAAATTGAATTATATTTCAGAAGAAAAAAATGAATAATATATTAATATTACTTATGTGGAAAGTGTGCATCAATTTGTGAAAAGTTAAGGTGGCGTTATTTTTATTTTAATTAATATCCATTTTCCAAAATATTATATTTATTTTTAATTAGTTTTATATTTTTAAAATTGTGAAACAAATCGAAATTTAACAATTTCATAATTATTAATAAACTAAAAATAAAACTATTGGCCACGGGCCAATGAGGGGCCCAATATCATCCGGAGTCCAGATTACAGAATTGACCAAGAATAGAAAAAGGATTAATTAATGGATTATACAACACAACGGGCCGTGACAAAGCAGTTAGGTTTTTCTTTTTTTGTTTCAAGAAAGCAATTAGTAAATCACTAAATCCAGAAGGGGAAAAAAAGAGAGAAAAGAAATCAGGGGTAAACTTTCTCTCTCTCCCTTGCTTATTCCTCCCAAAAGAAAAAGACGGTTTCCGTTGGAAGGAAGAAAGAAAGAAATTGAGTTTGAGATCTGATTGTGCGGCGACGATGGAGAACAACGACAGCATCATATCGCGGGAGAAGATCGACCAGGCAGCGGTGTGGCTCGGCTCCGCCGTCTCTTCCGCTTTCTTTTCCTCATTGGAACGCTTTTCCTGCGTCAACGTCGCCACCTCTGACCCCGACAACGACGATGACGACGACGATTATTACTCCACCACCACCGCCACTCCCACCTCCGCATCCACCACCACCACCACCGCCCTCGCCACCACTCCTCCCTCCGTTCAGGTCAACGGGCAAAAAACAAACGACGACGTCTCCAACCTCCCCGTTTGAGGCAATATAACGACGACGACGTCGTTGCTGCGCTGTGTATAGACCTTTTTCCCTTTTCCTCCTTTCGTGTGTGTGTTATGTAAGGATTCTCGATTTTCGTTGCTTCATACTTTTGAAGTCGTGAAAAAGAAAAAACAAGATGTGATGCAATTTTATGCCTGTCTATTTAATTAACTAATTACATGCTTATATATTTTTATTAAATTGTATTATTAGTTTATCTCGCTGTTGTGTTATGTCATTGTCGCTATTTCAATTTGTTTGAGCTAGGGTAGATGCTTTTTTTTTATTATTTTGATTTTGATTTGGGCAAGGCTTTGAATTAATCATTGCAAATTTCGTATTGATCATGGATTTAATTCCAATGTACAAGCGAAACGTTTAGATCTTGTACTGTCTCAGAACTGTATCTACAGTATAAGTTTTCTAGCTATGCTTAGATCCTGATTCATTTATTACATTGTGGTGGTCCATTGCCGATTGAGCCTTGCATAGCTAAGAATAACTCACAGAAAACGTTATTACACTGCAGAATGCAGACAATGGTGTCAATTTTATTTTATTTTTTAAAAAAAGAGATTAAATGCGATGAAACATGATTGATGTGTGTGGATGATGAGCTAAATATTTAGATTTGTTGTCTGTGTAGGGAAAGATGTCTAAGGGATAAAAAAAAGATACATGCACCCATTGCCAGTTGCTTCCATATATCAAATAAATATGTAAACACAAACACTTAGAGCAATCACCTTTAAAATACAGTTTATTGTAGCTGTTTTTACAACAAGTATTGGAATGAATACTTGTATCCTTTGATGCTTATCTAATGAGCTGATTACAAGTCCTAGTTTCATTCATTTATTTCATCGGGGTTGGCAAATCACAAATGATTACAAGTCCTAAATTTCTTTTTAGTTCATAAATATATGCTATTAACATTAGGAGAGAGACTTGGGTAGTCTGAATCAACATGTTTCTTTCAACCACTTCACAAAAATTAAGAAATTTAGATAGTAATATTAAATTTGTTAATAATTAGTATTATTTTTCTAAAATTATCTTTCAAACTATTTAGATTTCATTATTTTAATCTCTTTTAACCTAATTAATTGATGCATCTCCACTTAAGAGTATTTTTGTAAGCAAAACAAAAATAATAATGTTGTAGACAATAGACAATTTGAGAGGGATCTATAAAAGGGATCAAGACAAACTTCCCTTCCTATAAAAAGACCAAAGTAGTATAAACTAATGACTTATCAATTGTCATTTGGTTTTAGTCTGCAAAATTTATCAAATCTATAACAACATGGTAGTAAATTTAGTTTTAGAGTATTCTTGGAGGACAATATTTTCTGCATAGTTAATTCTTGTTAAAATTGATACTTTAAGCTTAATCTAAGACTAGGAAAGGTTAAGTGGAGTTCCCTTTACTTTTGATTATGAGGGAATAGGGATCTGGATTTGGGTAATAAATATCTCTAATATCTATAATGGAGAGGTATAACGCCATATGTTCTAAGCTTAGAACATGCAATGTGAGCAGAGACTAATTTGAGCTTAAGCTGTGTCCTTTTCTTTCTAGGTTGCATCTTTCTCCTCTTCCCTGCTTGACTCTTTACAGTGCTTGTGTGTGGGTGAATCACTCTGTATAGCTCCTATGGTATATGTATATGTATTGTTTCTGTAGTTGGAAATCATAACTTACAGAAAGAAAAGAAGAATACTAGTAGATCAACAGTGTCATATACTCATATTCACTGGCTAGGAGAAAAACTGAAAAAGCTTTCTCCATATGTTGCTTTTGGCAGACAATCCGATCCTTGCCCAGAACCGCTGCAGTGTTATAACCAATTTTTTTTACCTTAGAATAATACAATAAATACAATATGAACATTACAGTCAGTGCTCTTGTGAGTGTTTTTACCGGTTTTACTGATCTCCATTCTCCTTCCAACATAGAAGCATGACTATGCATCTTCGAATTATGTAAAGCTTTGCTCTCTTCTCCTTCAAAATTCTACTCTTTGGTGGCTGAATTTTGGCATGCTTTTCTGTGGATGTGGAATTTTCCATGGTCTCCTTTCTCTTTTCCAAACTGTTCCTGTTAGAATTCTCCTCTTGCGTCAAGAGTTTAAGGAATTTCTCTGGGTAGAAAGTCTGTCTGAAATTATGTTATAGTTGAGTATGGAGTCAATAAAAGTGGTGAAAGTAAAGGCAAATAGTTATTAGTAATTGGAGTTAGCTTTCTGCGGTCAAACATAGAGCTGATTTTGCTGCTTTAAGTCGTGGTCTTGGGCTTCTCTGGTCTAACGTCCGGAATCCCGGGACTGCTGTCTTCTCTGCTCTGCTTCTCCATTTACTGCCAAAAGACAAAGAAACTGCCTTGCCTCTAATTTTTATTGGATGAGTTTAAATGCTTAGGATTGACTGACTGGGTTTCTCTTCATCGTCACACTGTCTAACGGAAAGAGAAATACTATACAAATAACGTGTGGACCTTTGCACTCGGTGAGATTCTTGCCTCTCAAAATGGTCATTAAATTCAAGATCATAAATACAACACATTTAATTCTTTTATTGGAATAATTAAAGTATTAAAGGACACAACTCAGTTTTATCAACTTGGATGTTTTGTACTAATTTTATGGTGATTCTAAATATTATATATTTATAATTTCAAGGGATTAAACGTTTTTTTACGAAAAAAAAAGTATCTCCAGCATTTTTGTAGGGACTCTTTGTTTTCAGTGATTATTAGTGATTTTTTTTTTTTTACTTTAGGTACTTATTTAAGTATTTATCTTAATATTTAGCGGGTCAGAGTAGAAAATCAATAATTAATAAATAATAATGAACTTGTAGATAAGTTTTATTTTTACCTTGTCATCCTCCGGCTTTCTCTCTTCTGCTTTCTTACGTATGCGCATAAGACCAATTTGTGCAACCGATAAAGTGGAAAGTAAATAAGAAGTAACAGATCAGCTGACCAGATAAAAAAAATCCGGTCAATTGCACCTTTTTCCAACTTCAATTCATTCTGCAATTGCATTTGCATTTGCATTTGTATCCCTGATTAGTAAATTACATACACTTGAATAGTTTTTTTCGTTTATGTATCCGTCAAATTAGAAGTTAGCCCTTATAATTGCGAAAACCACCACATGAAATATAGATATCGGTGCGTTAGTAACCCAACAATTTGACCAGTTTTTTCCCTAGCGTGAGCATCTTCAGACCAATGCTTCGTATATTTAAAGTTCGTCTAAAATATTGACCAACACCAGTAGTACTTTGGTGTTCTTCGCTGTTAGGATCCATCTGATTAAAAAATGGATCTGGATTATTAGTGAATGGAGATTGAAGACAGTCAATGCAAACTAAGAAAGACGTAGAAACTATAATGAATAGATTTGTTGTTGATGGATAACATGTTTGGATCGCCATTGGTAAAAGAAAAACTCAGGTATCTAACGTGAAAAATTAAAGCAAATTAAGAAAAGCGGCTCATACGGGAAATGAAAAAAATGACTTGATTTTAGGGCTTCACAACACAGATCCAAACAGTCTAGTAGTTTTCTACATCCTAAACGTTTTACCAGACAAGTATCAGATATGCCACTATTCTATGATGACAATTTTATTGTGTGACAGTAATTGTAATATTAGTTGCTGTACAGAATTGCTAAGAAGCAATGTTTCAGCCTCAGAGTTGTATTGAATCATGTCAGGAGTGTTGGTAGAATGGAAAGAAAAGACAGAGAGAAAAAATATTTGAATTAAAATAGAATGATAGATGGAAGACTCACACTAATTTTTTTAAAAATTTCTTTCTTTTCATCATATTTCTTCTCCCTCAAACCCACCCTTAAATGTTGGTATTTTTTCTTTTCCTTTATTTTACCTCACATCTCCGACGAAGAGAAAAGATACTGTGAGGATTATGTGAAAAAAAATATTTTTGTCTTTTATTGTCTTCCATGTGACCTGTAATGTAATTCTTGTTTTGGCTCTTTTGTGATTCAAGATAAGGATGATTTAATCAATATATATATCTTTTCCACTGTTGTTTTGTACACAAAAATTTAACCACTAACCCATATTTTTTTTTATGAGGGTAGAAGTGTAGAACCGGAAAGTATCCAAAGCAAAAGTCAATCGCCGGCATTCCTGGAGGAGTTTGGATGGCCTGAAGATCGTAACATAGAATGTTGATGTTCTCAGAAATTGAAAGGTGGAAAAAAAAGTTGTATGCTGCAAGAATTTACTCATGAAATCTATTTGCACGAGGGGTTGAAGAGAAGTAGTTAATGATTGCGTGAATTCCACTTTTAAAGCAATAAAAGTTGAGATGAAGTTGAGTTTATTTGCCATTTGATGTTTACTTAGACATATGTTCATAAAAAGTGATGTATGTCATCACTTATGAATGCTTTGGCACAAATTGATGCATAATTGAACCATTTGATGTAAGTTGCTTAATATCATTAATAACACTGGCATCTGACGGCATTAAACAGGATCCAAATGTGTTGTGTTTGGATTAGAAGTCATGCGTCGTTATATTGGGCCGGCGTTAACACCGTGCTACAAGACCCCATAAACACATGTATTGGGCTTGTTATGCATATTGTTTCGGGCAATGATTCCCTTTTTCATCTTCTCACTCCTAACTCTGTGTTTTTTCATAAAATTTCTATTTTACCCCTCTTCACACCTCCCTCCCCTCTTGATGCATGACTTCTAATCCAATACTTTGTATTGGGCAATAATATGCATATTTTACTCCTAACTCTTTGTGTTTTTTCGTAAATTTCGGGCAATAATCCCCTTTTATCTATTTTTTCCATGTGTTGCCGTAAGAAAAAATGTGTTGAGAAAATTTTATTAAAATTAAATAAACATGAATTTTTTTTTTCCGTGTACATCTTGACACAGTTTGGTCAATAATACGCTCAACAGAAATTAATTTCCATCAAATGTATTTTAGTTTACAAAAATACCAAAAAAGGGGATTGAGAAAATCATGGGCCTGTTGTTTCATGGAACTCCCCGATGCCCCATCAAACCTCAAAATTCATGGGCTTGGCTTTTGACGTAATAAATCCGATGTCACAACACAGTTTCTAAAAGATGTAATAAATAAATAAAAATAAAGATGGAATGAGCTTCAAAAGGTTCGAGAATCTCTTCATCCATCTTTTAGTAAAGTCGTTACTCTGACGAAAAAGATGATCTGGTGATATTTGTGCTATATTTACAAAACAGAAATATGTTGTCTAATAATGTATTTAATATTCAGTAGTTGTCAGGACTCAGGTGGTATTTTATATTTTATTGAAAATATTTTGTAGGGTTTGAGTTTTTATTTCTCTCTTTCGGTGTAATGAAATACAGTTTGAATCTGCAGGAACCAACTGGATTCGTTAATGTATACTATGTCCCACATTGGCACTAGGCTCATTTTGTTTTATTTTTTTATCCAAGTTACTACGTGTATCACATCCATGAAATGAAATCTACAATAAGGTTATTTGTTAGTATATCATTTTGCTTTCTTTATAATGTTTCCGTTAACTTTCTCCATTTCGGTTCACGAGTCAGAAAACTTAACATTTTGCGTTCCTGGCATGTGTCACCAACCATTCCCCCACGCACCATCCTCTTTACTTTTTCTTTTTTGGCATATATTGGTGGAGATTTGCCCAACCTTGCCTTACCAATCAACAAATGTCAGCTATTATTCGGTAATCAATCGAACAATAGATTATAGATTAGTAAATTATAATGGTGGATGGATGATTAGCATCACTAAATCATTTTTTAGTTTATTTTGTAGATTAAGAAACTAGAAAAGCTTACTCCTAAAACCAAGGATGCGGGTCCTCCAAGATTCGACTCTAACCCATGAAAGAGCGGCAATCATTGAAGAATGCTTTCACTCAAATGACGCCACTCAATAATGAAAACAAGCGAAATGTGCTTATGGGGTCTTTATTATATACTAATAGCCACCCTATAATGAGTGAGTGGGAAGTAATTGCTACAAATACAATTTAATATGCGATATAGTAGTATACTAAGTGGATTTTGCTTCCTCTCCTGACTCGAGTCCCACAATTGATTGGTCAAATAAAGATGGCTAGGAATCACTAATGACCCAAAACAGTGGATAAACGGGAGGATATATATGATTGATGATTGTGGCATATTAAAAAATGCACATAAAATCTAGGGCTCGATAGGATGGGTTGTGTTTATATGCAGGAGACAAATTGAAGAGAAAGCCACTTTTAGGTGCCACTAAACAAGCTCTAACTGAGGTAGTATCATCCCTCCTTAATCCCAATAATCATTTTTTAACTCCATGGAGTAATCACCGACCATATAATTGTGTCTAAGCAATTCTTTACCTATTGGCTATAGAATTGTTGAAGACAACTTAGTTATTACCAAATTGATTATCCCACAGCATTTGAGGTTTTAAAGACAACTAATTCTTGATATTACATTATTACATGCATAGCCTATTTAATCCTCCTATCAAAAAAGCCTATTTAATCCTATCATGTATATAATGGGCCTTTACCTCACAATTATTTATGATCACGAGTCTTTAATTTGTAAATATTGTATTAGCCGAATGCCTTGTGTTTTCATTGCACACAATCATCATGATAGGCAAACGTGAATGCATCCTTTGGTGTTGCTGAAATTTATATCCGTAGTCAAATGAGTCTGCAAAAGCGTTGTAGCTCCGATTTTATTCTTTTGAATGCCTTATATTTAAGTGAGGCGAATATGATTCATGTTACTTATGAACTTGATTTATTAAATAAGTTTAACTGATATATACTAGTTTTTTTTTCTTTCTTCTTATGTATTATGTAGTCTTTTCTGTTTTTTTTTCCTGACAAAATATGTTTTATTTTATTTACATGATAAGGCTAATGATACACACTTTAACACATTTCTTTTTACTTAAAAAAGAAAAACACATTTCTATTTAACATACTAGTATTTCTCTTGTTTATATATTTGATCCCTTTAAAAGTCTCGAGTAGCTTTGTTTGTTTAATCTCTTTAAATATAATTAGTTTCATATTTGGTCCTCCATTATTAAATCACAAAATCATGACTTTTTTAAGCGATTATGTATAATACTAACTTGTAATCTTATCCCTGCATGGAGTATATATATAGATTTACTCTTCACTTGATATATGGTGGACTAAAACATGATTAAATCTTAATTAATTTCATCCGTTTAATATTATGCCTAAATTACACTTCTTGAGGCTAAATCAAATAGGCCACTTTACCTCTGTGATTTGTGAACCACTGTTCCCTACGCACTGATCTTTGCCGCGCGCCTTCCCTTATTACTTGAATGATCAGTGATCACCGCTGCTGCCACCATCCTCTTCACAAATCATCTATTTGAGGAGAAAGAATATGTTGAGTCAAAAGCTGGAGCTTCAGAAAATCATTCTTCATAAATTATTTTCCATCTCACCTCTCACCAAACAACGGGTAAATCAACTATTTCATTCAAGGTTTTATTTTATATTAAAACATTGCTAGTTTTTTTTTTATAATTTTTAGAGCATAATAATATTTAATTGAATTAATTTCAGCATTTTGTTTATTATGATGTACTTCAAAATTTCTTTATTGAAAAGAGAATGAATAGGAATTCCTCCTCTCCTCTGTCTTTAATTATAAATTTTTTTTAGAGTGCGTTTTAGAGGATTTTAACTGATGAAAATAATTTATCAGAGAATTTGAATTTCTGTAATTTAGAATAATGTTTTTTATGAAAAATTTAAAATTTTGGAATTTTAAAACAGAATTTTAAACAACTAAAAATCTGAAATTTCAATTTTCTTTTAAATTGTGAGAAATTGAAATTTTCTTCTTATCGTCTTCTTCAAGAAACATTGTCTGAACTCCTAAAATATTGATCGGGTATGAGCATAGAGGAACAGCACGTATAACTAGCACACCAATTATATCTTCTCTTTTTTTCATTTATTTTTTTCATCCTCATAATTTTAATTTTTTTTATCCAAATACAAAATTTTGAAAATAAAAGAATTTCAATTAAAGTATTTGAAATTTTTAGAATTTAAAATTTCTTAAAATTTTAAATTTCTCCATCCAAACTCACTCTCAATTAAATTATGAATTAAATTATGTTGTTTAAGAAAAATAATTATAATATCAAATTTATCAATTATTTATATTATTATTGTAAAATTGTCATTTTATTTTTTTCTATTTATTTATTTGTTTCTCATCATGTTTAAATAAAAAATAATTAAGTAAGATTATATAAAAAAATAATTAAGTAAGATTATATATAAAAATAATAATTAATATATATTAAAAATTATAAAAAAAATAAATAATTTTAAAAAAAAAATCTTATAATTAAAAACGAAATAGAGAGTAATTTAAACATAATTAGTGTTAAAACAAGAATGATTGACCATGTATCCCGAGAGTATGCTAGATTCGAGGATTGACCAATCTTTGTTAATGTTAAAGTAAGCACCATAGACTATAGAGTATAGATGGAGAAATTATGTTAATTTCAATCCTCACGTGCGGGGTGATTCCTCCTTTGACGATCGATGCGTTTTTTCACGTACATCGACCCTCGTGCTTGTCCCTCTTCCCAATCCCTCACATTTATTAGGATTTGATTGATTTAATCAACCGACAATGCCCATTACTCACTTCTACTGGTAATTGTCTTCTTTTTTCTTCTCATCATGTTCATGGCATCCAAATCATTTACACAACATTTTGAAAATGGAATCAATTTTTAAGAAAAATATAAAATAAAACAAGTACTTGTATTATGCCAAGTTTTATTAATAACTGTAAACTTTTTTAAACTACTACTAGTACTATTTTATTTTCCATTACCCTTTAAAGGATATTATTATCAGGTTTTATGTCTTTGACCCTGTTGATATACATCATGTCCTGTGGGTGAGCTCTTACTCCAAAGGTGGATGAGTACCTGAAGAAAAACACCAACATTTAAGTTAGTGTATGTTTTTAGCGTAGTATGAATAAAATGTTATTTGTTACTCTTCTGTTATTAATAGCGAATGACGATAACCGACTCAATAAATCGACTAAGAACACTAAGATCATGGAGGTCGGTTATCCGAGTCCGATCTCTTTCACACCCGTACAGTACAAATGATGAATAAAGAATGAAAAATAATTTTTTTTATTAAAAATAAAAACACTCAGTATCAGAATTTCTTACAATTGTTTATTAAAGGAGATGCAACCGATGATGGTGTAAAAAGGAGACGGGATTGATTTAACATGCATTGTTGATGTTAATTATGAGAAAGTCAATACGATAATCACAGTGTCCTATCTCTTGACACATGTTCAACAATAGTTTGGAATAAAAAGATATCAGTAGATATTCTTGAACGATTATTAATTATATACTGTGCTTACGATGTAATAACGAGTAACTATATACTTATGATTAATTTTTATAATTTTTTAGAAAATAGGCTTTATACTTATAACATATTATTGCATGCAGTAAAATTATTTATTTTAATAATAATCATTTAAAAAATCTGTTATCGGTAATTTCTTATAAATTAATAGTTTAAATATTTGTATACAATATATATTTATTAAACTAATATTTTTATTTGAGAAATTAAAATATATAATATATAATATATAATATTTTTACACTATCATTTAACTATAAACTATTAAACTTATATTATTATATTATCAATAATTTCTGATTGATTAAAAGTACAAACGAAATTTTTTTTTTTACCAATAAAACTTATGTCATTTTATTCATAAAGAAACAGAAATATAAGTAAAAACGAAATCAAAAAGATGATAGTTAGAATATAACTGTGAAACTCTTGCTAAGACATGAAGGACAGATAACAGTAAAGTACAAAGTTATTAAACTCTTTTTTATAACTTATTTTTTCTTTCTATCTTTTCATTACATCAATCGTTTTATTTAATTTTTCTCTTTCTCTTAAAGTATATAGAAATCCTGTACGGGGTATCAGTATCCTTCTTAAAATAATGGCGTACTATCATAACCAGATTACCTGCAGTCACGAAAGGTTAGAGTGGTGCCATGAAATAAAAGTAGTATATCTCATCGGTGTCTTTCCCTGGCACACAGATTCCATTTCCAGAGGAAAGCGAAGGAAAAGGAAAAAGCTCATCCGAAACAGTACTTGATCAAAGACGAAGCCTTCATCAAACAATTTACAATTGATAAAAAAGAGAGTAAAGAAACACAGTCTAAATCTGGCAAATAATTTTTTAACTTTAATTTCTAGTGTCAAATATAAAAAGTTTTATGCCATTAGCCAATAAAAATTTATAGAAAGTGTAATTTTTTTAAAAATAATTATTCCAAAAGTTAATAAACTGAATTAATTGAAAATTATAAAATTCATGACAAAGATTCATTATATAAATTAAATAAGATGAGTGGCCAATGAATTTGGAGTTTACAATAAATTTTGAAATTTACGATAAATTTTAACCAATGAAAAAAAATATTTAAAAAAATATGTTAAAAGTATATTATTTTTAAGTAAGGTCTTCCATCAAGCTTTATACATACAAAAAATATGCTCGAAAGAGAAGACTTTACTCCAAATTTACTTACATTCATTTCTCATAACAAAATCATTAAATGTTTTGTACTAATAACATAATTAACTAAAAATTAATTCTAGTAATATAAAAAGTAAAAACTCTACATTATTACTATATACACTATTTATTTATAAAGCTTTTAACGTAATATTTATTAGTTTTGAAAGTGTGAGGCGATGTGAGATTAATCCCAAAATGATGGAAAATTAAAATTTAGTTTTAGAATGTAAAAAAAGCGCGACAACTTAATTCTACTATTAAGTTTCACTTGTTTATGGAAAAGAACATCACGTTTATTATTTGCTTTGTGAGACTAATTTGCCAGCATATTATCAAGAACTAATTTATCAAATTTGAAATCGGTGATTTTCATCTTCTTTCATTTATTGAATTTTCTATCCAAATCAAAAGTTTCTTCTTTGATTTTGGTGTTGAACTTTTATTTGCAATGGTCATCAAAGGTCACCCTTTAATTTCTCTTTTCTCTTTCCATCCTATGATTGTTGTTTTTTTTAATGACATTTGAGTCCAAAGTTGTCAAATAGACATGCATATTAGGGATAAAGAAGAAAACTTAACAGAAAGACTAATATATCGCATTTGTGTCTCACATTCTGGACTAAGTTAATTTTTTATCGTTTAAAAATTAAGTTCACTGTTTATATATTTTCATGGACTAAAACGTGTAACTATCATTTTTTTTTAATATATTATACTAGTATATTGGTTTTTTTTAAGGTAGTATATTGTTTTTCATTCTATGCAATAGTAGTATATATGTATATATATATATATATATGTGCGCGCGCGCGACAAATATATATGTAGGCTATAGTTCCTTGTTGTATTTTTCCATATATTTATTTTCGCTCTAGCTAGCAGTTGATTCCTTCTTTCTGCAGTGTAGCTTCCACAGCACTAGTGAGCAGTGAGTGAGGACCATTATTCATTTGTTAATATGGTTATAAAAATACAGTGAGGTAGCTGCATTCCTTTTGATTTGTGTCTGTCCATGGCAGTATCAGTATCACGCCTCGTTTCCTTTTTCTCACTGATCATTTCCCTGCCTTTATCATTCCTCTCACTTTTGCTTTCTTTATTTTCTTCAGCACGTACGTACGCGTAACCTCTCTCTTTGCTTGCATAGCATCTGCAAAACCTGACAGTGAAAAAGAGTAACACCTTTTTTACAACCTCTCATTTTCTCTGCCATCCAAACCAAGCAGCAGCCAAGACAAGAGTAACGCCCACTACTCCAACTCTCTTCATTCAATTCATTTCCAACAAACAAACAAACACATCCTTAGGATGCTCGAGACAGTTAAATACCTTCTCGGTTCGGCCGGTCCAAGCGGCTTCGGCTCCAAAACTACCGCCGAACAAGTCACGGAAAACCACGCCGATCTCCGCTCCATCACCGCCATTATCACCGGTTATTTTCATATTATTGTTAACATTCTGTCATTATTGGTAATTAATTATAAAAATTATATATGATGTATTTTTCTGGTTACGATCAGGTGCTACGTCTGGAATCGGAACTGAAACGGCGCGTGTGCTAGCGAAGCGTGGTGCCAGGCTGGTTCTGCCGGCGCGTAGCATGAAAGCTGCGGAAGACGCGAAAGCGCGCATAGTGTCAGAGTGTCCTGATTCAGAGATCATCGTTATGGCTCTTGATCTTAGTTCTCTCAATTCGGTTACTAACTTCGTTGCTCACTTTCACTCTCTCGGTTTGCCTCTCCATCTCCTAATGTATATATATATACATATATATAATCCTTCACTTACATCTAGTTTTTATTTTTTATTATTATTATTATCATTTTCACCTAATCGATGACCATATGAATTTGAATGATTATTAGAAACAATGCTGGAAAGTTTGCACATGAACATGCTATATCTGAAGATGGCGTTGAAATGACCTTCGCCACTAATTATCTGGGTGAGAAATTAATTAAATCAACAAAGTGTTCCTCTGACAAACAATTACAAGAAATTTGATTTTCTTTTAATTTCTTAGGTCATTTTGTGATGACAAATTTGTTGGTGAAAAAGATGGTGGAAACGGCGAAGGAGACAGGAGTGCAGGGTAGGATAGTGAACGTGTCGTCGAGCATCCACGGGTGGTTTTCCGGCGATGCGATTTCATATCTGGCTCTTATAAGCCGCAACAAAAGGTGACACACAGCAACAATTAAATCATTTAACTGTGTTGTTGTGTTTTAGAAATTAAAAATGAATTTTAGTGAAATGAATGATGTGATGTGTTTGGCAAACAGCACATTGCACGAGTCTTTGAACTGAGATGAATTTGTCTGGTGTCCCCCATGATGGCAGGCATTACGACGCCACACGTGCTTATGCTCTTTCCAAGCTCGCCAACGTTTTCCACACCAAGGAGCTTGCCCGTAGACTCCAGGTATTATACACTTACTATTCCTTCCTCTTTTTATTATTTAATTAATTGACATGCAATATCTGTCTGTGATCCTTTCCATCTTAAAAAGTCATATTTGTTTGTTTCCCTACTCAGTAAGTAATCACTACTACTCATGTTTCCTCAGGAATTTCATTCGTTAATTTAACCCCGTTCTTGCTATTTTTGCTTGCTTGATTAATTTGTTTATCATATTGTATTTTATCTGTTCCAACATACAGTAAGATATTAATAAATTAATTTCTGCAGCAAATGGGGGCCAACGTCACTGTGAATTGTGTTCATCCTGGGATCGTGAGAACCAGACTCACTAGAGAGCGTGAGGGTTTACTCACAGGTTAGAACCAAACAAGCCAACTTTGATTTACTCTCTTTTTGTGGTGATATGTATAGCTACTTTTTTCCTTTTTTTCTTATGATGATAGTGGTCATTGATTTTTGGATTTTCCCTTTCATGTTCTTAAATAAAATTACAGATTTGGTGTTCTTTTTGGCTTCCAAGCTCTTGAAGACCATTCCTCAGGTAATTAAATACAAATATGAAATCAAAATAGTGTATACATGCATCGTTTTTTTTATTGTCTCTGTCGTACATGATCTAGATAAAATATAAATAATTATCATATGAGCAATTTAATTCTTTAATAGAATATTTTTACTTTGTATTTTTATTGTTAATTTGTGCTCTGGCTTACTGCATGTAAAAATAATATAGGCAGCTGCTACCACATGTTATGTGGCCACTCATCCAAGGCTCTTGAATGTCTCCGGCAAGTACTTTGCTGACTGTAACGAAACTTCAACCTCAAAATTGGGATCCAACTCAACTGAAGCTGCAAGGTTATGGGCCGCGTCCGAATTCATGATTTCTAGGGGTCCAAAAGCTGCCTTTGACCTACTCAATCACCTTGAATTTTGAAGTTAATTTCTTGGGACACTGCAATATATATAGTACTAGTATATGATATGATTTTATGGACAAAGATACATGGGTCTAGAGAGAGCAACCCTAATATTGTTTTGCTCTCTTTTGATGTTAATATAGTCAAGATAATGATAGGAAGGGTTAACTTAATTTGCACAGTTTTATATATGAATGTGATCTTATATGTAGTACCTAGGGTATAATATAACCATATGTCAATGTACAATTATTTTGAAATATCATTACCTAGCTGGAGGAAATTAACTTGTTGTTTTTATTTTATTTTTGCAAGTCTAAAATATGATTGCTTTAGATGCTAGTTAGATTGGATTGCCATATGATGATACAATGATTATAGAGGTTGGGTTATGTTAACTCTTGGATCTTAGCTAGATTGGAAATGAAAGTGCCAGGAAAACTCTAATTGTACATATTCTTTAATGTATTGTTCTGTTTCTGGGATGTAGCTGTACTTCTATATCTGGGGATAATACAAAACTATACGAGAAAGTTCCATTGGAGTTATTATAAGCGGACAATGGCCTTTGAAAATCAAAGAAAATAACAACAAGAACATGGGGCCGGGCTCCCCCATGTGGTGGTTGTTCTTCGAATAGTATCTTTCTCTCATGGTTTTTTGCGTGGGACCTACTAACATGCGCCCCGTGGAAGGGAGAGCCTGCTTTTGAAGAAAAATTATTTTGCAACACATTTTTGGATGGTTAATTAACATGCGCCCCGTGGAAGGGAGAGCGTGGTTAATCCAAGGATGAGTGATTGGTCACTCATGTTATTCAACAAATCAATTTAGGATCTGGATCATTTCATCCTATAGTTTTGTTTAATTTTTTATATTAAAATACTAACAATAATTAGATGAACTTGTATAAATTTAATTAGAATAATCTGATTCCTGCATATCCAAATATTTTTAATTATTAATATAATAATAAAAATTATATGAACTGGTGTAAATTTGATTTTAAAGTGTTGACTATTTAAACATTTTTTTATATTGTTATCTAATCAAATATTCTCGTATAAAACAAATTTGTTAAATTTATAACAATTAAATGTCATACTAGCTTATTTTTAATTGTTATCTAAATAAATGTCATACTTAGAATGATTTTTAGTTAGTTGACTTTATATTAATAAAACATGAAAATTAAACTTATTTTTATAATACTATTATTTTCTATATATTTGTATCATATCATCTTCGGCCTACACCTTTTTTTTATTTCTCTTTATTGTACAAACTTTTGAATATTAAATTTGTATAACTACAATTTTCTCATTTAAAAAAAATAAATTTTTAGGCATAATTTTTAATGTTGTTTTAAATAGTTTCTTTACTATATCTCCTAATCATATATATATATATATATATATATATATATATATATATATATATATATATATATATATATATATATATATATATATATATTCACCTTTTAAAGTATTTATGTATACTTTATTGAAATCATTTGATTTGTATTATCATCTAATCATGTAGGTTCCAAGAAATGATTTGATGATATTATAAAGAGGCTCCTTAAAAAAATGATTTTATAAAGAGACTCGGCACTCATAATAGATTAAAATAAAATTTTAAATATATAACCCATTGATATTATGACAAGGAAATAGATTAAGACTTAAGATGATGTACTAGAATCCTTGCAAAGTCATCAACTTTTAAGGTTGGTTTGTTATTTCATAATATTGGAAGGCTGGTTAAGTTAGAAGGTGGATCCGTGCCGTGGCGATAACTTTCTAAGGAAACAAATCAAAATCGTGAAAAGAAAAAGTTGTAGTGGAAGTGGAACATTTTTGGGGAATTCCTGAACAAAATTGGCATGGGAAATAATTTTGGTGGGTGAGTGATCTTTGTCACTTTATTAACTTATTATTTTATAACTTTTCAATTTATTATTAGTTTTCGTGTCACTTTATAACTTATTATTTTTTTCTTTTTACCCATAATACTTTAATAAAATTTCTTATTTATTGTTTTATTTCATTTTACACTATTATTTAAATAAATGTTATCATTTAATGATAAATCTCATGTTTATCATAAATTAATGAGTGCAAATGAAACTGAGAAAAATAGATAAAGGTAAAACTGATTAATTAGGATGATGTTAAAATGAGCAAAACTCAATTTTTACAACTAAACTAACTTGTAACTAACTAAACTAATAACTAATTTATAACTAAATAAACTAATCTATATCTCTAATATTCCCCGCAAGCGAAAAGGTGTTGAAAATAAAGTCTGAAAAATATATCTAAACATGCCGGAAATACATTGATAAAAAATATAACTTTTAGAAATCTTTGACTAATATGGACTTTCTCAATCTTCTTCCAAGAGTCTAAAGCAAGTATCAAAGTTTAATCATCACGCAAAATCAACAACAAGGCCATTTGGCAAAATTTCAAATCATCAATCCAAGAAACTATTTTAGGTTAACCACCAAATAGAAACTATACCTCAAAGTTTAACCACTTGGTAGAAGTAACAAGGCTTAACCATCAAGAGCAGGAGCTAAAATCAATGCTTAATCATTAAAGACAGAAAAAAAAAAAACAATTTAATGCTTAACCATCCATGGCAAAAGCTTAAACAATGCTTAACCATCATGGACATAAATTTACATCAACAAAATAGAAGAATTACAAAATTTGTCTTCAATGAGAATTTTTCACAAACAATTTGTGAATCAACAACAATCAAAGCTTAACCATTCATGGCAGAAGCTAAAAGAATACTTAACCACTATGAACATATGCTTAAAATCATCAAATCAAGCCTAAAAGGCTGAAAACAATAAGTCAAAGTCTTCAAAATCTTCAAAAGCATCTAATCAAACACCTTGTCAACAAAAACTGGCGTCGTGTCTGAGAGCGTGACTCCCAGAAGCTTGCGAGCACTTTCTCAAGACACATAGTTAATTGGAAAATTGCAGGACCAAGCTTTGATAAAAAAAAACACACACACACAATAGAGAGAGAAAAGAAAGAAAAATGAACAAAATAGGAAAAAAGTTATGAGTGGTTGGTGGTATTGTTCTAATACCATGATAAATCTCATGTTTACCATGAATGAATGAGTGTAAATAGAAGAGAGAAAAATAGAGAAAAGTAAAACGGATTAATGTTAGGATAATGCTCAAATGAGCAAAACTTAGTTTTTACATAAATAGAATGATTATATAACTAAACTTATAACTAACTAAATTAATAACTAATTTATAACTAATTAAACTAATTTATATCTCTAATATTTAACATCACATTGTTTTTTATAATTATAACAATATTTATTTTCAATTTTTAACAAAGAATTTTGTCTTCAAACAAAAATTATAACATTTATGCAACGAAAAAAAAAGATTCAAAATCAATTTGAAACTATAAAACTATAATCACTTTTCTTTGTAAAATAAAAAATAGATAAAAAAGTTGAATTACTTATTTGGTCCCTATAGTTTCATAATTCTTACCTTTTTAGTCTTTATAGTTTGAAAATGATTTTTTTAGTCCCTATAATTTACATTTTAATTCCCTTTTAGTCATGTAGTTTAAAAGTGTTTTTTTTAGTTCTTATAGTTTGTATTTTAATTCTTTTTTAAAAATCATGAAATTACAGGGACTAAACAAACTATTTTCAAAACTATAGAAACTAAAAGAGAATTAAAATGTAAACTATAGGAACTAAAAAGATAACTTTCAAATTATAAGAATTAAAAAAGTAAAAATCATAAAATTATTGAGACCAAATGAATAATTTAACGATAAAAAAAATAATCAATATCTTCTTTGCTACATTTATCACTCTTTAACAACCAGTCTTTGCTAAACATAGTAAAAAGGTGGCGCAGGACTCTACACTTTTCAATTTTCATACTCAAATTATTATACAAAGAATATAAATGCTTATTTATTTTCGTGCACAGTAATCTTCTTCCTCATTTTTCTCTCCTCTTGCTATATGTTTAGTTTCAAAGAAATGAATGAAAGAGGAAGAGAAAAAGTTTTTTTTAGAATTTATTTTATTTGATTCCTTCTATTGATTTGTACGATTTTACTAGTGACCAGTCATTAATCTAATGTGTAGATCAAGTCAATGACAAATTTAATTTTAAAATTTATGGTCTTTATTTTTTTTAATCTTATTTCATTCCCACCGAACACTTGTTATTTCTCATATCTTGTATGTCCCCCTTATTTTCTTCTTACTTCGTTACTATCGAACAAGGATTTGAGATTAAATGACACAAATAAGATTAACCTGATGAAAAAAAAAACTGCCATTTTTATAAGTGTAGGCTTGTGAATCAGATTAGGCCGAATTGAGTATAACTCTCTGTTCCTCTTTTATTCTGTTAATTAAATCAAACTAAATAAAAAAGATCACTTTGTATTTTCTCTTTCCTCTTTTCCATTAAAATTCCTCCTCGCCTTCTTTCCATGAGCTTGTGGAACGCTTATATCCAATGATAGCACGAATTCAGATCGCGTTATCCACATGATAGCACCAATACGTTCGGTTCTATCAAGCTCTACCTGGCCCAATATTTTTTTCTGGTCCAACCATGGCCCAATGTTCGATATTTATTCATGCAATGTTTTGTGGATGCAGATTATTTAAATCTTTAATATGGACAATTAATTAATTACTGATTAACCAAAACTGTGACTAACCAAGCATAGGATAATTGTGCTTATTTTAATATTCTTAATAATAAAAGTCCTATTAAGGAGTGTCCTAGGAATATTTCTTAACATTTACCTATCAGTCAAAAGAAAAAATATTTACCTACAAAAAATGACTCGAGGATACTTGTTGAGAAATTTAAATTAAAATATTTTATGAAAAATGCGTTTTAAATTTTTTTTCAGTAAAAATGCGTTAAAAACTTGAAAAGCTTTACTTATTGTGTTTATTACTTTTAAGTTGTTAACAAGTATCTTGAAAAATCTCATAAGCATTGTCCTTTTTTAGATATTAATGAGTGACGAATCCATAAAACTTTTTCAGTGGAAATAAAAAAATAATCCATCATATTTTTCTAGACCAAAAACATTATGAACTTAGTATCAATTTAAAAATATAAAGTGGATAAAATTAGTATTAATTTTTTTTTAATAATACTTTTATATTTTTTATTAAGAAAATATTTTATGGAGAAAAAAAATAATAATTTAATATGTTGGTAATTGTCGTAAAACAATTAATAAGGGATTGGGTTCGAATCCAATCGGTAAAACAAAAAAAAAAATGCTTCCTAGGCCCTGTCAAGATCAAATCTACTTTAAAAAAAATTGTTCCTTCTAAACAAAATTAAAGCTAATTATCCTGCTCTGTGGCGTATCATTGTTTGTGCTAATTCGAATCATCACTGTCACTATTCACTAACAAAGCCTACCACCATAGTTTCCAAGTGGGCATAAATAATAGGATAAACTATGAAGTTTTAGATTAGAGTTAGAGCAATGTTGTATTCACAAGCATCTTTTCTACCTTATGGAAAGTAAAACGAGTGGCTTAAAACAGTGCCATCCATTGCAACTGACATTTATCTACTTTATTTATTTATGCAACTGACATTCATCTACTTTATCTCCTTTTTTATGCAACTTACATTTGTCTCCTCATTATCAAATATCGAGTGGAAACAACAATAGCACAGGAATTTTAAGCACAGATGCGGACAGAAATGTTGACTACAAATGCATGAGGTCAAAAGGGAAAAAGGGTGTAAGATCGTTCCTTAAGTTTTTGTGCGACAAAAATTAGTGTTAGTGACAAAATACTATCCATATTATAACTTTTATAACCATTCATCCAATCAGAATCTTCTTTGAAGAATTTTTTTGCCTTCCAATACTCATCCAGTTATAGTAAAGACATTTTGTTTTATATGGCTATTTATTTTTTAAAAAATTCAGATAAAAAAGAAAAAATTATCAGATTTAAAATATAAATTTGAGAGTAAATTACTACAATTTGTTCCCTTTTAAGCAATAAAGTACATGTTTGGATGCCCCTTCTCAGTGTACTTTTTAACTCTGTATTCTGATTATTTAAACATGCACCAAGTCATTATGCACTTTCCCGCATTCAGATCGTGCGAACAAAAAATTCTTGTATTAAATTAATATAGAATACAGTCCTCTGTATATACAAATGATCATGAATTACATTTCGCCCAGGACCATCAGCAAAACTGAAACTTACATTCTTTCAACCAACAGTCCTTAAAAATTAAAAGAATCATATAATTGATATCGACTTAGTATAAAGAATATTATTATGTGAGGGCAATCACCAATCAGCTACTGAAGAATTTCCCTGGCTGCTATACTATTATGCTTGAAAACAATGAAGTTTTGCATTGAAGCAAATTCTATTGTATCCAAGAACCCTCTAATGCTATGTGAGCATAGCAAATAACCTTATAATTCCCCAACAAATGAGCCTAAACTTTGGTTTCAGCCACGAACGGGTAATCCATAATTCTGGTACACTCTTATGTATCCATCCCATCCTGCTGTCACAATTACTTGGCCCCACAAGTGAGAATTAGACATTCCCTTGCAAGCACTTCTCAAGAATTTGTACTCTGATTTACACATTGTAGGAGAAACAACAGTTTGAGTTTGACACGATGAGTCCACAAGAGTCTCCTCGGGCCATGTTGCAGAAACCTTTGGGATCAACTCAGACAGAAATCCGCGACTCAAGAAGAAGCAATCAGGAGAAGGCAGAGAACACCTCTGATTTACATCCTCTCCTAGCGATGGGGATAAGAGTGTTCCTGGCATTGATTCAATGCCACACCAAGGTACAGCGATGGCTGCGTTGTGGGAGAGAAAACTCTCTGAAGACCAAATTTTCTTTGCTTTGGAGGTATTTCTATCTTGGCCAGTGTAATTCCATATACATACATTTGAATCCTCGCTAACTGAGATGATATGTTTCCCGTCGGTGGTGAATGAAGCATGCATTTGACCTGCACTTCTTAGACCTGCAGGCAAAAAAGTGGAATAGGTATAAGTAACAACTAATACACTTGTCAAAAGGAAAATTCTAAGCGTAATCAATTATCAGAGGACAAATTTAACTGGGAAAACCTCATGCATGTCCATATTAAGTACTCATTGCAGAAATCCCAGAGACATGCAGAAACACATCAGGTATGCATAAATAAAATTATATGAATGTTTGTTTCTGACTTTCTGTAAGATGCAGCAAGAGAAGAATCAGGCATAGATGGGATGAGCTTCAGAAGATTTTTCAGATAAGGAAAACATGTATAAACCTACCCTTGAATTTGTAGATTACATCAACTCCAGAAAGTATACAGACATGTGAATCAGCAGAAGCAACCAATAGTTTGCTTGGGTCACTAGGTGAAAACTGCAAAATTAACCATATAAGATTAATGATCAATATTCAATAATTTTGTATAGGTTGGCATGGAAAAGAAGACTACAGAACAGAAAAAGAGAGTGGCAGAAATAACCAACCTGAAAGCCAGTGATCTTTTTCCCTGATGTCTTCTTTTTGCCTCGTAAACACAACTGAGCATCCAATTGCAGATGATTATCTAGACAAGTGAATGCAAAAATATAAAATAGATTGTTAGAATCTACTACTCATCATTTTTTAGATCATATGTTTAAACTCAGACACTATTCTATACTACAAGCAGAATATAACATGAACATCCATAGTTTGACCATATGCACATTGACCACGTAGTTATTTCAGCCAATGTAACTCCATACTTGCATTTTATTTTTGTGAAATATTAAGGCTAAGAAAAAAATATTACAGAGGAAAAGGAGGATAAGCAATCCTTAAAAAAAATAAAAGAATAAGTAACATCTAGGTGAAATGGACTTCAACATAATAAATCTACCGATCCTCAAAATAATGGAGGTACTCAAAGTAACATAGATACAGAACCTACAGCGATATATAATCATTAGTCCCTACACACTAACTTTAGACATGAACTAACAAACCAACAATCTAAGCATACTTCCATTTCCATGCAGCCATTTAAGTTTCTCTTTTTTAAGTAGCAAATGATCGCAATACATGGAGAGCATATGATAGTTGAAGATGTCCCTCTATATCCACAAAAAACATTCAATGAATTTGAAGATCAACACCTAAAATGCTTTCAAATAAAGGGGAAGGAAAACCCCTAATATATGCAAATTAAATTGCTAATTTTTTATTAACAGAACCTATACAAGTTATTTCTAATAACAGCAATGAGTATTATATGGTTCTCAAAGACATCAAAATGTAACACTATTCCAAACATCTACTGAGCCAAATATGTGCATACCTACGATATCATAGAAACGGCAATTGCCTGCCATGGTACCCACAATTGTGCCCTGGAAGAATGAGTAAACAAACTTTAGGAACAAAACAAAAGATATTTTTCTGCCACAATGTTTTACAGTTAAATATATAATGAAACAAACCTTTCCATCAGGGCGGAAGCACACAGCTGTGACTATCTCTCTGATATCAATGTAATCACTAACCCTACAGTGAACAACTTCCCATATGCGCACTTTTCCATCAATTGAACCACTGATGAAAAAATTATCATTGACAGGATTGAAATTGACACATGTAACTGCACCAGAGGAAAAAGTAACAAGTCATTATTTAGCAAAAGAGAAAAATACAGAGGAACACAATCACAGAACCAACATTATCCAAATCGCTTATCAACCAAGGCAATAGAAGCTCACCATAATTATTGTGGTAGAAAACTCTAAGACATCTGTCGATTCCTACATGCCATAGGCGCACTGTCTTATCAACAGAGGATGACAGTAGAAACTGCAACAAAGAAGAATGTAAACAACAGAAAGTTCCATTTTATAGAAAATAAAATGATAAGCAAATTTTGAAGATAGTGCAAAATATAAAAAGACAAATAAGAGTAGCTCGCTTCTATAGGAAACTAACCCCTCTTTTGGACCAAGCAAGGTCTATAATGTCACTACTGTGCCCTTGGAACTCATGCAAAGGTTTTGCTGATATGCGGAAGGTCTTTGGTGGGACAATCACACAGGTTGCTTCAGATGATCTCCTCAACTTCTCTGTTTTAACTAACTTCTCTTTATCTACATCAAGGGGAGCAACGCATGAAAAATTATTTATTTTGAAATATATATTTGACGGATCATTGTCCAGAATGTCCAATTCACTTGATCTCTCATCCTCAATCACCTTCCACACACGTACCATACCATCTTCACCACCACTAGCCAGATATTTTCCATCAAGACTGAACTTCATTGTCAAAATAACACCTTTATGTGCTTTAAACTCCTGTTCGGTGTAAAGGGAGGAAAGCTCCTTAAACCGCTTCCTATACGAATGAACTCGAACTCTTTGTATCCCACTCCTATCCACTGAATCACAGTCTTTGCATTTAGTTTCATCAAACCCATGATTATGAACAAAACAAGCAATAGAATCCAGTTTCCTTAGCCAACCCCTCTTCATTTTCCTTTTCCCAACTCCCAACAACCTTGTGTTTTCAGTGTCTCTCTGCAAATGTCTGCGAATGAACGACGATGGCCCAATATTTTTCTGAAACTCCTCTAAGCTAATCAATTGGTTCGAACCCAAAACACGCAGTGTGCTAGGAGCTCCATCCTGACCCAGCTTATCCACAATATACTCCGTTCCATCATCCAAATTCCTTATCATACACGCCAAATTTTCACGATTTTCTTGCGAGCCGGAGGCCTCATCAGACAAGGAATCCAACACAATCTGGTTTGAGGTTGAGGGAAGACCCTCCTCAATAGCAAAAGAAGTTCTCAGCACTGCCCCACTTGTTGCAGTGATTCGGTCAATCCCACAAGGTTGATCTCCCAACTCCTCCCCCTTCATTGAATAATTCAAATCAGACTCCAAACCCATCCATCTCAGGAAATTGAGGCGTCTCTGGTGAACACTTTCAAGGTTTTGTGCCCAAACCTGGTACCTAGTAACATGTCCGTTATTACCAGAACTAGATTCATCTGATTCAGAACAATCCGAACCCCCATCAGACACAGAACACAATTCCTCACGAGTTTCGTAGAATTGATCCTCTTCCTCTTCCATATCCCACCTTTCCCCAATTCCCACCTCTAATCTCAAGCAGATTCCTTTCTTAAACAAATAAACAATTCTGAGCTGGATGGATGGGTTCTACTTCAATTCGGGGAAAAGGGTGTCTGAAACCACACAAATCAGGAACAGTTATGGTGAATCCAGTACACAAAGGAAAGGGAGAACTAAAAAAGAGAACAAAAAAAAAAACATGGATTTGGATGATGAAGCGTAGAAAAACGAGAAGAGAAAGAGTGGGAAAGAAAAACATGCGATGTTAGCTGACCTGGGTCTTGTTCAAAATTGGAGCTTGATCCAGAAATCGAAACAATATTCATAGGGATCTTCGCTTTGTTTGTTTGTTCAGTCTGCACTGTGCATCCACAGGAATACCTACCCACACCCACCACTTTGTGGTACGGCAGAGAAGATTAAACAAACTCAAAATTGAGAAAAAGAAAATAAATAAATGAAAAGAAAGTTATTAGTACCAGTATTTAGTTAACATTACCAAAAAAACTCTTATTTATTAAATAATAAATAATATTATTGGAGAAAAAGAAAAGAAAAGATTGCCTCGTTGTGAGCGTGTAGTCTACGAATACAATGATGGGCTTTGGATTTTTTGGACATTTACGACTGACTGAGTCCACTCTTACTTTGAGTCTTTCCGTGTTAACGCAAACATTACATTCATTTCCGACGAATCAGATTCCTTTCTCTCCACTTTCATCGGCTCCCAATGTTTCCCACCTTTTTTTGCCATGACTATTTTAATTATAATATTCCTCGTTATTGTATCTATGAAAAATATTTGTGTTATTCTTTATTTTAGAGTTTAATTTCTTTGGTATAAAAATATTTATAATATCAAAAAAATTATATTTCTTCCTATCATATTTATAAGATTCAAATTGAAAGTAATATTTCATGATTTTTATATAACTCAGTTCATAATATCTTTTTTATCAATTATTTTTAGATTAAAATACCTTTAATTAAAAGATATATTATAATGATAAACAATCAAAAGAAAAAGAAAATATTAGTGAAGATAATAGTCTTTTTTTTGTTACAAGAGAAAAAATGACGATAGTAGTTTAAAAAAATATAAAATTAAAATACTAATTTTTTTTAATTTTTAAAAACTAACTGATTATTTTTAGTAATTACATGCTTTCAAGAAAATTTTCATCTTAATCTGTTATACTTCTTTCATCTCATAAAGTATATCGTCTTATATTTGTTACATAAATTAACAAAAACTAATAAATAAATAAATCATAATTTTATAAAATTAATCTTATTATCATTAATTCATTCTATATATTTTATTATTGACCATTAGTATTATATGAGATACAAGAAAAACAAAATATTACATTAAAAAGTTAAAATAATAAATTTTTTGAATTTTTTTTTCTTGTTAGATGACAATCACTTCCTTCATCTCCATTATAAGTAAAAAAAATCACATTTACAAAAAAAAAAATTCATTAAATTATTTTAATTCCAATTAAACAAGTTTTTTTGTTCTAAGTTACTCTCCATTAAAATAAGACAAAGTTAGATAAAATTTTATTTATATTAAAGACAGGAGGAAATATTATGAAAGGGAGGAAGTACAATACTTATTTTTAATTGTTCCATGTAATTTTGTTATAAGCGTCTTGAATCAAGTAACTGAGAAAATAATTACTAGTACTAATTAGTACAGTAAAGAAAAATAGTACCGTAAAAAAAGAAATCGATTGCAAAATGCAAACTATGAGAACTGAGAAACGGCGGGTCAAAGTTTACCTTGGAATAGATAACAATGCTTATGCCACTATTCTTCTATTTACCCTTTTATTCTAAGCGAAGGGATGTTGGTTTTGGACATTGGACTGGTCAACAAGATTTTACTAGTATTTTACCAACAAAGAGTATCTTTTCCTAAATTGAGAAAAGTCACTTGGGATTAAGTCAAATTCTGGGCTTATATAATAAAATCTTTACTCGAACTAGATAATTGAAGTTGTTTTTATAATTATTCAAAATTTTAGAATTTAGATAAAGTATGAAAAATGTTTATTTATGTAAATTGTAAAATACGCATTTAAGAGAAAAATTTAAATTATATAATAATTTAAATTTAAAAGTAAGTTTAGGAATAACATGCACTATTTTTTGAGAAAATAAAAAAAATTATTACTCTTAAATGATATTCTAATTTAACAAATGTTAAATAATAGTAACTTTTTTCTTTTTGATAAATAAAAAGGAAAAGCTATCCCCATATATAAATATTGTTGAAATTAGCTAGTTCTCTGCCGTATTTTATGATATAATCTCCCAATACCTTAACTTTCTCGTTTTTTTCTTTTATGAATGCTGATTCATCAAAATATTAGTAAGATAACATTCCTAGTTTCCTACATCTCAAGTAATTGAAAATCTTTCTTAAAAAGAGTAATTGAAAATCTGCTTCAAAAAAAAGTATTTGAAAATCAAAATAAAAAATAAGTAATTGGTCAAAGTTTTGACCATCTTGTCTAAAGGCGGTCGAGATATTGAAATGTGGATACTGATTTTTAATTATACTACCAATTTTTTTCTTGTTTAGGATAGTTTTATATAAAATATTACAAATTACAATTACTTTTAATTTATATTTAAAATTTAATTATTTTAAAGAAATCGGTATAATTGATGTTAGATAGATATTGCAATCACCTTAAATGTTACATTTAAAATAATCACTAAAAATGTCAACAGTTTTATCAGAATAATGATTTATATGATAGATGAATATATATATATATATATATATAATTGATCAGTACATTTTAGATGAATTCTTTATTATATATATGATGGTAAAATTTTCACTAAAAGATAAGTATCAGTCACTATAATAGGTAAAAACAATAATATTTATATATTTAGAAAACTAAAATAGGTATTTATTAATTGAATGAAATTTTACTTAAAAAAATAGTTCTATCCAAATTGAGTTTACTCAAAATAAAACGGTTATGTTATATAATTTAAGTTAATTAAATTGGGTATGTCAATTTTAACAAAAATACTATAAAAACTAAAACTAACAAAAATAGCATCTTTCTTCTTAAAAAATAAAAATAAAATAACATATAGTCATCATATTTGTATATAATTGACCTCGTCTAATATAGGTTGTGTGGATCATCCTAAGATTCAAGCGTAGCCCTTACCTAATTAATTTGTTATTTTCTGAAGAAAAAAAACACAATTCATTTTGTACAAAGTACATATTCTAGCAGATATGTATGTTCCTGTTCTAATCCCACACATATCAACTCAAACAAATATTTTAGGCGAAATTAATAAATAAAAGGATAGTTGGTGCTAATTAGTTGTGGTAAAAAAATAAAACATTATTTTTAAGCTTACTATAATATCTAGCAAATAAAGAACTTATATTATTTGTTTTTCAACAAATCAAAGATGCCTATGTTTTTAGTATTAATAGCATTGAATTATATAAAAAGGAAAGAAAATGCAAGTCAAAATGTTCATAGGACCAATTTGAGGGGAAGGTGTTCAAACACACAACTGAATAAAAAAAAAATCTATTTTAGATCTAAATAAATTATATTTAAATGGACGACACATTAGACATGTATTTATTGATGAATTTTTGAAATATAAATTTTTTTCTTCAATAATGTGCAAACTCCGCGTGTGTAACAATAATTGATGCTATATGAGAGAATGAGAAAGCCACTCCAACTTAGAATTCTATTTATAACACGCAAAAGATGATAGATTTATGATAAAATTGAAACAACTATCCTATCTTTCAAGTCATTTTAAAATATTGTTGTTTGTTACTGTCCTGTTGTTGATCATTTAACAATTTGACATTAAAGATAATAATTGATCAAGTCCAACTTGTATCTAACAGTTTTTCAAATCAAGTTCCAAACATGAAATCTTCATATTTGTTTCTTTCCCCTCACCAAATATTTAAAATTATTTATATTTTCAGTACTAGAAAAAAATATAATAATATTTCACTTAGGAAATTAATTAATCATTTGATCATATTTTTTAAAATTTAATTGATCATCAAATATTAAAATAATGTCCTTAATAGATATAATAACACTCATTTGTGTGACCCAATAAGTTCAATACTAAACCGTTAATATATTAATCAAATTAATATATTAATCAAGGTAAGTATCTAATAAAGCTCCTTAATTTGAATAACATTTTACTTTCAAAAACTATTAGAATAATAATATAATAATTTTTTTCATATTTATCGCTCCGGGTTAACTCTAGAGTGTGATATCATTGTCAAACTCTTTTTTGAGTTAACTTAGGATGACTTAAGAAACTCATTTCTTCTTTCATTTAATTTTTTGGTCATGATATAATTTTATTTAAATAGCTCAAACTCGTTACCAAGAATTGTTGATTAATCATTAATTCTAGAGGTATTTAATCATATCCAATATTCATTCAATAAATGCTCTAAAATATTAGGTGTCCGGAATCAAAACATAACAAATAAGTTAATTACTATGATAATCTCAAGTTAAAGAAAATTATTAAACCTCTTCTTAAAAAATTTCTATTGATAGTTTATGATAAATTTAATCATTAGAAAATTTTAATTGAGTCAGTTCAATGATCACATTCACATGTAACCCGTCTATATATGTAAATTAATAAATGAGATCTATTAATATTTATCTAATAAATATTATCATATATATATATATATATATATATATATATATATATATATATATATTAATCTATCCGAATTATTAATATATGTTATGTTTACAATAATCTTATGATAAAAAAACAATTTAGATTAAAATTTTTAAAAAAACTTATTTCTTATTATCATAATCTCTATTATAATAATAATTCTTTAATTTTAATCAAGTATATTATTAAATTGACTATTTAATCAAATAATAAAATATGACAATGATAACAAAATAATACGTTATTATTAAAACTAGAGTTGATTAGATAATAGTTTGGATCCTCTGGCATACAAATTTATTCGTAACATTTTTTATAAAATTCGAAATATACTAAAATACTTCCCATGCATAATAAAAAAAATTCAGAAATTTTAAATTCAATATTGAATATTTTCAAAGAATGTGCATATAAATAAAGAAGTGTGGGTATATCATATCATACCATATACCCTTAAAATGGAAGCTGGCATTTACTTCTAAGGGAGTGAGACTTTTTACAAAATCTGGTAAGTGGCTCATGAACTGTAATACGAACCTGGTCTTATGATGTTAATTACCGAATCCTTCTCCTCGGTTCAGTTTTTTGGCAGGGATATAAGACTAAACCTACAATAACCCTCTCTTTCTAATGTTTTGTTCTTGCATTATTAGGTGAAGGAATTATGGGTCGTTGGTAAGATTGAAATGGCAGAGGTGAAACATTCTAATGTAAAACAAGTTACATTTTCCAAGCGTAAAAGAGGTTTATTCAGAAAGGCAAATGAATAATCCATTTTATGTGGAGTAGAAATTGTTATTGTTGTGTTCTCCCTAGACAAAAACTTTTTTCTTTTGGCCACCCAAGTATTGATGTTGTTGCGGCCAAATTTCTTCAACAAAAAATCAAATGTTGTCAAACCAAATAATATCCGTGACATTGAAGGACTAAATAAATAACTATCTGATTTCGAAGCTCAAATATACGAGAAAAAAACGAAGGGTGTATGTGGAGCTTGCTAAGCAACTGAAACAACATAAAGTAACAACCTTCTCAGTATGAAGAATTACAAGATTCGTATTTAGAGTTCCAGCATAAGGTGAAGGATGAACTCGATGCAATTGAGGTGTCAAAATATTTGTTGTTCCTTGCTCAAGAACCAATAGTCGAAATAACTGAACATATCCCTGCTAAGAGAAGAAGAAAGAATTGATACTTAGTAGCATGAAAATTATATTGAGAATATAGTATTTCTTGTTTGTTGAATTTCAGTAAATTATAACGAAACAAAAATAAACTCTTTAGTTTTTGTGCCAAATGTTATTATTATGTTTGTGCAGGATATTATTTGTTTTTTTTAGTATGATTTTGGATTCAAATTAGGTTATATGAATTAGTTTTTTTCTAATTTATTTTTTAGATATAATTTGGTCCATTAATTTTTTGAGTTCAATTTTATTCTTTAATTTTTAAAATCAATTCAATTTAATTCTTCCATCTAAATAATAAGAAATCATATTATGTGAAGGTTCAAAATCGTCACAAAATAATTTTAAACCGTTACAAAATTTATATTTTTTTAAAAAATTAAATGATAAAAAAAATTGAAAATGAAGTGAGTAGAATGAAGAGGTATAGAATGAAAATGAAGTGAGTAGAATGAAGATGTAATTGAACAAAAAAAAAATTACCCTTGAATTCAAAGCAACAAAATTTGAGAAACATAATCTAAAAGGTCGTTTCTAAGCATGTTTGGCAAAGGTTTTTTTCCATTCAATTTCAGTTGTTCTTGTTTCATTTTTAAGTTTTTTATAAAAAAAAAAGTTAGATGTTTGGGAATCTTATATTAAATTTAGAAAAAGTTTTTTCTTTCAAAAAATAAGTTGTTTTTATGATACTGAAAATTTACAACCTATGATTATTTCTCAACAATTTATTTTTCCTTCCAACTGTTTTTAACTTTTTATACTCCTTTACTGGTTATTTTTTGAGTTGCATCCAAACAAAAATGATTATTTTTAAATTAATTTTCAGCAAACTTACATAAACAAAAAATAAAGTGATTTTGATTATAATCGATTATACTATAATAAATTATTATTGAAATAATCTAATTTAATGGTTTTAAATTTCATCTCAAGCAAATGAGAATGGAAAGGATCAATGACTGACGAAGCTACTGTTGTGAAACCGACGAGACTAACGCTTGAGAAGAATCAAAATCCCTCCTTCCCTGGCAATGGCATGCGGTGGCTCACACTTGAAATCTCTAAGTAAATGAATAAAATCATTAACAACTATCGGTGTATAATTTAGATGCTAACTTTATTTTTGTTCCAAACATTTAGATTTAATCTCTAAATCGATATTTAGAGTCATCAATTAATATTTTCAATATTTCATTACTAGATTTTAACTAGTGTACGTAGTATAAAATATTTATTGTTATACAACTTAATTTTTCTTCTTTCTTTTTAAGTAGCCTCACCAATAATTTGAAAAAAAAAATGTGAGTATTTTTTGGTGAAATGAGTACATATCTACTTGCTAACGAATTTTAATGATATATATATATGCTATACATTAATTGTTATTTTAGTTATATATTATACATTATTTGTTACACAAAACACAGTTTTATCCCTTGCATCTACTACTGCCTTTTCTTCTTCTTCTTTTTGTGGGTGGGGAGCATTCAAAACAAACCTCGTCTAATTTCCTAATAATTTTTTTCTCTCACATTTCTTATTTCTTAGGAACAAACGATCCTTATTGTTTGTGAAAGATAAGTAAAAGGAGGCTACCATGTTGCCATCTCAACAAAATAGGTTTGTTGACTAAATCCAATTTATTTCTTTTCTTCCATCATTTCTCTGGATGAACAAGAAGTTAGGGGACAATGAAAGATGCAAAATGTAGCCACAAACAAACCCCACCTTTCTTTTCTGTCTACATTTACTTTTTATTCCTTTTTTGTTCTTAATATCGTCATATATAATAAATTTACACATTCTTCGAGTCTTCTCAATATCATCACCTCTGGTATGTCAGCAAGATTCACCTTCCTTTTCTTTTTGTCTTCTTTTTCTTTTGTTGCTTTTGTCTTCTCATCTTTGTTCTTAATTTCCATTAGTTGCTAGTGTGGTTTTAAAACTTGTCATGTGTTGATAATTCAAATAGGATAGAATAATAGATACCCAATTATTTGAGGAAGATTTTATTCAAAGAGTAGAATATCGACAGTACGTATATTAATTGGACTTAACTTTGAGGTGTTTTCTTTTGTTCCCTTTCTCAGGTTTTCTTTTTTAATGTTTTCGTATAAATTTCTTCTACACTTTCCAACTTAATGTAACTACTATATCGAATGAGTAGATATGATCATCAGTAGTTTATGTGTAATTTAGAACATCCACCCTTCCTAGATTTTTTTTAAGAAGAAAAAAAAAACGAATCTAATAACTGAGGTAAAAACAAGAGCAAAGAAGCATCTATAAATTAAAAGCTATTAAAAGTCTAATTGAAAGAAAAGTTACTAAAATATCTTCAATCTATTACTCCTCTTTTGCTTTTTTAACCTAACGTGTTCTTTCCAGTTTTTTCCTCATCTATATTTCAGTTATGTGTTTTTTGTTTCTTTTTTTAAAAAAATATAGCATCACTTATTTTCATTCTTTACAGTTTTGAAGTTACTAAATTTAGTTTTTACAATTGTTTGATATAAGATACATTCACATTTCTTATTACCAGTGCTCTTTCTTCCTTATTTGTTTGTTTTTGAAATATAGAACTAAAAAAGTTGAAGTTCCCGTGAATTTTTCCTAACCAAGTACGGTTGTTTATCTTTCTGGTCTCGTCCCTCTTCTTCTTTTTTTTTTTTTTTTTGACGTTCTCGTCCCTTTTCATAACAACAATGTTTTTCACCTTTTCCTAGTTGATCATTAATCATATATCTTAAAGATATAGTAGCAACATCCTCTTTACACCACACCATAATATGATGAAATTCATGTGTTGGGTTGCTAATATTCATTGTCTGATCACTCTATTCATTTCAACTCTCTCTTTTCAATTTGTTTAAAATATATTTGATTTTTTTGTTACAATACAAGAACACTCATCGTCAGCCTTGACTACTAATGTTGCAATAGGGAAAAATCTGTTTTTAGATTTGATTTAGCATTAGTGAAAAACACGTTGCACATTATCAATTACTAACTGAAAGTTTTTCAGTTGTATTAAACTTTGTGTGCGTAGTTTCTTAAGTAGAACAATACGGTTCGCTAATAGTGTAAAGATTTAATAGTTAGCAGATATATCAAAATTAAATTCTAATACACAAACACAGATTCATCTTCAGCTAATTAAATATCTTAAAGGCAGCTCCATAGTTTCAAGTGAAGCACAATCACTAATCATTTTCTAATTACATGAAACTTTTAATATTTTCTTAAGTAGGAAGTACAACATGGTTCTTTTGGCCTAAAATACATAATTTTTTTAAGTATATCAACTTCTTAAATGAATTTTAATATTTTGAGAGATTAGCTCTTAATACTTAGTTGGGAGATATCTAGGTTCAGCCCCCTAAAAAAAAAATTTTATAGTTGTCACTTATATCAAAATTAGATTCTAAATTTCTAATATACACTCCAAAAAAAAAAATAGTGAAGGTAGCTTGGTAGAAGAATGTCACTATTAAGCCATTCAATTGTTGTTGTTGACTTGTTGCAGCTTCATGTATCACAAACTAATATTATTACTTGTTTACTTGAAAATTTCCTCAAAGGTGAAAGCAGAAGGAAAATGGGCAAGGATGGATCACCAAAACATTATAGTCAGTTTGATTCAAAGAGAAACCGTATGACATGGATTTTAGGAGTTAGTGGACTATGCATTCTATCTTACATAATGGGCGCATGGAAGAACACTCCATCACCCAATAGCCAATCTGAGATCTTCTCAAAAGTGGATTGCAATATTGGTTCAACTTCAGCAGGCATGTCATCTTCTTCAGCAACTGAATCATCATCAACTAATTTAAATTTTGATAGTCACCATCAAATTGACATCAATAATTCTGGAGGGGCACAAGAGTTCCCATCATGTGACATGTCATTTAGTGAATACACGCCGTGCCAAGATCCCGTTAGAGGTCGCAAATTCGATCGAAACATGTTGAAGTATAGGGAGAGGCATTGCCCAGCCAAGAATGAACTACTAAACTGTCTCATACCTGCTCCACCAAAATACAAGACTCCTTTTAAATGGCCTCAAAGCAGAGATTATGCTTGGTATGACAATATTCCACACAAAGAGCTTAGCATTGAGAAAGCTATTCAAAACTGGATTCAAGTTGAAGGTGACAGATTCAGATTCCCTGGAGGAGGTACAATGTTTCCACGTGGAGCTGATGCATACATTGACGACATTAATGAGCTTATTCCCCTCACAAGTGGTACTATCAGAACTGCAATTGATACTGGTTGTGGTGTAAGTTAATCTATATTCTATCCTCATTTATGTCTATGCCTCTATTTATTTTTTTTGAGTTTAATTTCTATGTGTTATCAATAAGAAATTTTTTAGACCATCTATCAATAAGAAATCACGGTAGATTAGATATGACTTTTAAAATGATTACTGATGAAGCCGATAAACTTACATACATATGACCTTCTAACTAGATGTGACAATGTAAAAATCTTTACTATGCGTGCACTATTTACTATCTCCTTTTTATTTAAGTTTATTTGTTGTAGCCTAGTGCTTCGAACTTTGGACAGTTGAGTTTAATAGGTGATTTATCATAATCAAATCAAACGTTAGGACTATATATGCTTTTTTGGTGGGAAGGATGTGTTGCTTATACTTAATTCCTTCTTGCACTGTAAAGGTTGCGAGTTGGGGTGCTTACCTTTTGAGAAGAGACATCCTAGCTATGTCTTTTGCACCAAGAGATACACATGAAGCACAGGTCCAGTTTGCGTTGGAAAGAGGAGTTCCAGCAATGATTGGCATCATGGCTTCACAGAGGATTCCATACCCAGCAAGGGCGTTTGATATGGCTCATTGTTCTCGCTGCTTGATACCTTGGCACAAACTTGGTATTCACACTTCTTACATTATGATGACCAACTATTTTCATTGGCTATCTAATTTAATAAGGAAACAATTAATCAAACAAGTAGTTACTCAAGTACATATATACAATTAAGGCATTAATTATTCTTTCAACAATTAAGTTGTGTTTGTTTTAAGCAGCAATACTTTCTTTCTTTTTTTCATTTAGATTAGTCATTAATTCTGTAATTTCCACCCCACAGATGGTTTGTATTTGATTGAAGTGGATAGAGTTCTGAGGCCAGGTGGCTATTGGATTCTCTCTGGCCCACCAATTAGATGGAAGAAATACTGGAGGGGGTGGGAAAGGACTGAAGAGGATTTGAAGCAAGAGCAAGACGCTATTGAAGAAGTGGCCAAACGCATATGTTGGACAAAAGTAGTTGAGAAGGATGACCTCTCCATTTGGCAAAAGCCTAAAAACCATGTTGGATGTGCACAAACTAAACAGATTTACAAAACACCACACATGTGTCAATCCGACAATCCTGACATGGCTTGGTAATTCTTTTAGACCATTTCTATTACAGCAAAACTTACAGTCTCATAACTACTTTTAGTGTTGTATCAAAATCAACATCTCATCTTAGTAATCATTGTTTTCATTTCAATAACTAAATGAGCGTAAAAGATTCTTACAGTGTCATCTGCCTTAAAATAGCGTGTTAGTTTCATGTTTCTGACTTGAGTTTCCAAGTTTTGGGTGTGATTTTAGAAGTTAATAGTTATAAGTTTCACATTCCAAAACATGATTCATTTATTCTCACGTGTTTTCAAACATGCATCTTTTACTCCTTCCAACGTGAAAATAGAAAAATATATGCATTGAAACACACAAAGTCACATCAACCATGATATTTTGTATCAGTTGACTTTATAAATTTTCTTTAACAATATATTTTTTATCAATCAATATTAATTATTAGTTTATTAATTTTTGTTAATGCAAGGAATTTGAATAAATGATGTTTCCCTTCAACTACCAAATGAATCTTATAACTCCACACTAACAATTGTATAAAAACTAAATTCAAACTATTGCCAAGACGAAATGTCTATTTTGATAATAGCACTAATAATGTCATATTATTGCATCTAAATTTTGTCCTTTGTACTATTGGTAGGATAATTTACATTTCTTTGTTTAATTGCATTGAAAAGGTACCAAAATATGGAAAAGTGCATAACTCCGTTGCCAGAAGTTAGCAGCGCAGACAAAGTAGCAGGAGGGGCACTAGAAAAATGGCCTAAGCGTGCATTTGCGGTCCCTCCTCGAATTAGTAGTGGTTCAATACCAAACATTGATGCGGAGAAATTTGAAAAGGACAATGAAGTATGGAGGGAAAGGATAGCACATTACAAGCATCTGATTCCTCTTTCCCAAGGGAGATATAGAAACGTCATGGACATGAATGCTTATCTTGGTGGATTTGCAGCTGCCTTAATCAAATATCCAGTATGGGTTATGAATGTTGTTCCCCCAAATTCAGACCATGACACTCTTGGTGCAATTTATGAACGAGGTTTTATTGGAACTTACCATGATTGGTGTGAAGCTTTCTCAACTTATCCAAGAACATATGATCTCATCCATGCTAGTAATGTATTTGGCATATATCAGGATAGGTAGGCAAACTTATATATGGACATTATCTCTACCTCTCTAGCTTATGTTATTAATTGTGTCTTAACTATTCTATAGTGTTGAAATGGATTAATTGTTGTGTGTGAAAGGTGCAACATTACTCATATACTACTGGAGATGGATAGAATTTTGAGGCCAGAAGGTACTGTAGTATTCAGGGAGACAGTGGAGCTTCTGGTGAAGATTAAAAGCATTACTGATGGAATGAAATGGAAAAGCAATATCATGGATCATGAAAGCGGGCCCTTCAACCCTGAAAAGATTCTTGTTGCTCAAAAAGCTTACTGGACTGGCGAAGCTAAAGAGAAACAAAACTAACATATAGGGCTTCGTTCTTTTTCCTTCTTTTTTATGAATACAACTTCGTTCGTATACCTTTTTGTTTTCCCTCTTAGAAATTAAACTGTAATTAGATGTTTGTTTTAATTCCTTACCTTACTTTCTTTTTCTTGTCATACTCTTTCTATTTTATTCCCTTCACATTTTTTTCTTTTCATATTCTTTCTATTTTATTCCCTTTTTTGTAACAAGAGATAAATTCTATTCCATTCCGTTATTTAAATGAATCGATTAAACCTCCCAAATCATTATCTTATTTTATCATTACCTATTTATGTTTAAGGTTTTCACTTTTCATTAATTAACAATAAGCCAAAATTAATTTTATCACTAAGAAAAGAAAATACTATACTTTTTTAATTATAACTGCTTATTTATTCTTCGTCTATTGATTTACTTAAGTATTGTGTGAATGATAAAATTAAAGATGCTTGGAAGTTAGAATGCAACATTACAAAACCAAAATCGTTGATCTAATACCAGAGCTTTTGTAAATTTATTCTTTTTTTTCTTCCACTACCTCTCTTTTCTACCAGAGCTATTTAGCTTTTTTCTCTCACAAGATTGACTTCGCTTCAGTTAATTTATACACGTCGATGAAAATCTTTCATAACAAATAATAACATTGATAGTTTATGACAAATTTTACGCAAGTTAAAGTTTTAATTGCAGTACACATAAATGTTCTGCATCACAAAAACAAGTTAAAAAAAAATGCGCTGTTTCCATAGAGAAAAAAGAGGGTAGTGCAATATACGATATAAAAAAATAGGATATACAAATAGTATTATGGACGGAAGCATGTGAAAAAAATGAAGATTAGGAATACAGAAAGCTAGAAGTAATATTATTGAAGGAAGCACGTGAAAGGACTCAAGCAATAAGCGGCAACATGGAAGGAAGTTCAAGGTAGAGATTATTTGTAGGATGAAATTTAAAGAAGCAAATCACCTTTTTATCAAAGGGAGAAAAAAAAAGTCAAAATTGGATAACTCTGATTTATTTTCTTTTACTTGCTAAATTTAAGCCCCAGTTGAACCAAACCAGGCAGTATGTCAATCCCCGGGGTAGTTGTGGTGCAACTGCAACGGCAAGCATACATCATACAAAGCAAAAGTTTTCGCCCATAATCTCATTTTATCTGACTTCAGAACTCAAGCTATACATAACTGTAAAACATGCATGTATTACATACAGCATCTTCTTTTTACTAATTCAGAACAGACATTCAGTAAACAGAAACCGAATAAGCAAAAGGTCTCCAGATAAGATTTTCATTTTTTTCTTCAGAAGAAATAAATAAAACACACAGATACACAAAGCTATAATATAGTCACCCCTTCACTACCAGAGTTTCATCTTGCCCCCAAATATTCCAGTCTATGTTTTTATGACTTTTTTGCATTTGCATTTGCATTTGCATTTGCTTTCACAGGATCAGTCAGCAGTCATTGGTTGAGTCATGCAACACCTGAACCGGGCCTTCCGAACTGTTGTCATGATCTCATTCTCTGCATTCTCAAGCATTCCTACAATTTCAGCAAATGGTGGCCTAACATCAGGGTTGGGATCCCAGCATCTTGTCATGATGTCACGGAGAACAGGTAGGCAATCGTTGGGTATGATTGGACGAACATTTTTGTTGACAACTGCAAATGCAGCCTGTACTGCTGTCATGTTCTGAAATGGAAGCATACCGGTAATGAGTTCCCATAGAACAATCCCAAAGCTATATACATCCACTTTTTGTGTGTAAGGCCTATGCTGGATCATCTCCCTGCAGTAGATCAGCAAACAACAAAATCTAAATACCACATCAAATTAATTTTTTAAACAAGAATATAAAACACTTAAAACTAATTATGAATTTCTGCATTTCAAACAAGATGGATAACTGGAATTTAGTAATATCATGCATGATGAGTGGAGCTGTCCATATATATTTTCTCCCCTATACCATTATTTGCTGAACATAATAATATAGCATAAATCTCCCCTATACAGTCAGTATTGATTACCAGCTAGTTCTAGAAAGCTATCAACATCCCTCTTTCAGCAGAAGTAGTCTTAGAAAGAAATAAGACAAAGAAAGAAAATGGTAGATATATCATTATAAGAAAATCTGAAGAAAGTCATAAAAAAGAATAACAACTAAATAGCATTCTAATTCCTCTGAATATCTATCAAGGAAGTTTCATGGATGTTGCCCTCTGAATAGAACCAAAGAGAATCAACCAAAACAATCCCATCTCAAAGCAAATCTAAGTGTAAAATGTTTGCCAGAAAAATCCAAGCATTTACCTCCAAACAAAAAACAACACCATATAGCATATAAATAATAACATTAAAACACTTTCCCTTTACTCCTATAAACCCTGAGGGCACACCCAAGATCCACCAGAAAGTTAGCAAAGTCAAAAAAATGAAAAGATTCCAGTTCTTTCCACATGATTTCCAAGCCATTTTTTATAATATTTTCAAAGTAACACCAAAAGATTAACAAAAGTTTCAAATTTATCTAAAAGTATTTGACGAGAAAAATCCAAACATTTGCAAGGGGATGTCATGCTTAGCTTGTTTGACATACAATACATGCCTGTCAGAACACCCTAAAGAATAACAGCACTAAACACAAGCCTTAATCCTGTTTGAGTCAGCCACAAGAAACCTAATCTTACACATTCATAATCCTCCATAGAGATTCCATGTTGTCATTTCTGTAAGAAGAATAAATCATACTGCCCAATACAGTTAAATTAACTAATCAAACAGTGTAACAGTTCAAATCAAAACACTCAAGACATGTCATCAAATATTAGGATATACCAGCACATAAATAACGCACATGCAATCAATATCAAACCTCCCTTAATACACAAAGGTCCAAACCAAAAAACAATTACTGGGACCTATTTCAACACAGAACACATAGTGGTTAAAAAACACAACAAATTAAACATCAAATAGAAACATAACTCCCACATCATGCAACGACCATTAAGCACAAGATAAACTGCAACATGATATGCATTAGAAAATGCATGAATGCAATAGGATATAACGCTACTATGATATTGCAGGCTGTAATGTAGGGTTGTGGCAACTGTTAACCACCCATGCATTGTAGCTTGCCAAATCATGCCAATATTCACCAAATACCCAATCCAATAAATACCCATGATATGGCGTGTGAATACATATCCAATAAATATCCATGCACCGTAGGTCGCCAAATCATGCCAAATTTCAGATAATAAACACATAAAAGACCAGAACATAAAGCTGTTTTCACTACCTAAAGCCAAATACAAGAAACAAAATTCACTCGCCAGAATCGCCCTACAAAATACCAACAATTGTCATAAACAACTTAGCTCCATTACCCTAGCTTAGCAGCTTACCCTAAACCACAATAATATTACTAACTTAAAACCAAGCTATGGCAATTTTGATTTATTAAACTTTTGGTTGACATTGGCTAGTAATTAGAAAGCATGCTTTTTATTGGGACAAACACATGTATATTGGATTTGTCGGATGAATGAACCATAGATTTTAAGCATTGCTCTACTATACCCAAAGCTTTATCAATGATCCCCTAAGCAGGATTGTCAACTCTACCACCAAAATATTTGCATGATAGGAATTAGTTGCTAGATTGCAGAGTGCAATGCATCTACACAAATATATCAAGCTGCTGAGATGTGAGAACATAAGTAAAGGGAGAAAAAAAAAACCATGAGATTCACAAAATCATCCAGCCAAAATTTTCTAGGCTCGGATTAAAAAGTTTGATTGTATATTCCATGTGGATGCAAAATACATCTTTCATTTTCCAAGTTAGGCAGGCTGGGGGACATAAAGCAGAAAATAGATGAGAAAAAAAATTGATGGCACCATTGTTAAAAAGAGCTTATCAGCCCTAAACCATGACTGTGCACAAGTCAAAAGAAAAACAAAATAGTTTAAAACGAATATAAAGAAGTAGGATCCAAAAACAAGAGCTATATTTTTAAACTGTCATGTTAAGTGCAGCTTCCAATGATGGCAACTTTCAGAAATTAGCATTATCATCAGAACTCAGATGATGAAGCTCAAGCTGCACGTTGATACTTGAGAACAATTATTTTTTCTGTAGGGTTAGTCTGATGCAGTGTAGACATGACCTTACCATTTGAGTCAAAACAAAATAGACAGAAAGAGATTTTCTTCCACTTCTTGGCGCATAAAACATAATGATAAGAAGACAGTGTGAGAACATGATTAAAAGAAATGTATATCATAATTATAATCATTATAGTAACAAATATTTAGCTAAAAGTAAAAATTGTAAAAACAATAGAACAAGATTTACCAGCTTTGGCGATATTATAAACAGAAACAAAAACATTGTACACCAAAAATATATATCTAAAGGAAATTGCATAATTACCATTTCTGTTCAGGATCACAATTCACAAACAGCTGGTTAGGAACAAAGAAAGCATGATATAAAAACAAAAACAAGCAGTTGTTTGTTAGCTCTTAGCAGCATTTTAAATTTAAGCAATATTCCCTTCAATGAACATCTTTAAAAAAATTAACCATAATCGAGAAGCTCTCCAAAAATCATTCCAAAAAAGAAGCTAGAATGCATATAAAATTATAAGTATAAAAAAAGAGAATAGCAAATGATCTTACGGAGCCATCCAACGGTATGTTCCAGTCTCGGGTGTCATTCCTTCAGTTTGCACCTCAATACGAGCAACTCCAAAGTCAGCAATTTTAATTGACTTGTCACCAAAAATCAAAAGATTATCAGATTTCAAGTCCCTGTGGATCAATAAAAGGCCATGAACATAAGCCATCCCCCTTGCAACATCCAAAGCTTGTTTGACAGCCAATTTGAGGGGAACTGAGCGGTTTTGACGCTTCATTAAAAATTGTCGAACCGAACCACCTTTGGCATACTCAGTTACAATGCACCATACCATTGGCTTGCGGCACGCACCAATGAAACGAACTATGTTAGGATGCTTTAGTGTGGCCAACATCATGACCTCCTGCTGGAACTGTTGCTCCATCAATTGAGCCTTTGCTGGATCATTTTCAGGCCTCTCCAAGATTTTAATAGCAACATCTTCACCATTGTAAGTACCTCTGTAGAGTTTCCCAAAAGCTCCTTGAGCAAAAGGCTCACCCATATTCAGTTTCCTCAAATCAATTGTCCACTCATCAAAATTGTCAAGCCCTTCAGTCGGAGAACTATTGTCCATTAGAGCTTGAGCTAAAGCATCATCACTCAAAGCATGGGTGACTCTTCCCCGACGATTGGCACTATGTGCAACAGAGTAGTTATCATTGGCACGCCTCCGTAACCCTTGGTGGTCCAACATGCGAGTATGGGAATCATTGGACCCAACACTGCTATTATCGATAGACATCGCAACAGATCCTCCGCCGTTACTTGTCTGTAAGCTCCCAACGCTGTCAATTGACATATTGGTACCCTCCCCCAGCTTATGGTAAAAGCCTTGAGAGAAATCATAGTAGTTGTTATTATTCTTGTTGAGATCTATTATTCCCGGGAATTTCGCACCACCTTCCAACATTTTTCACACAGAAGAGCAAAGCCTTCAAGCTTTTTTATTTCTTCAGCATCAGAAACTGAAAATCAAACCACACCTGGAGAAACCCTAGAACCAAAATAAACCACAAGAATTTAGCATGTCAACATAATAAGAATTTCAATTACAGCAACAAAAGTAACATTCATGGTACGCATTTGTCTCATCATCAATTGCTGAAACCAGTGGGGAAAAAAAAACTAAATATACTCCAATTACAATCCGGATTTATGACAAAAGAAAAAAATGCAAAAGCTGGTCTAGTTAACATCACCAAATAAATAAATAAAAAAACACCCCCGGTATCCAACACCATCGGTTCTTTCCAAAATTAGAATCAAATGTATATGACACAAGTTGTTGAAAAAAGGAAAAAAAACAATTAAACAAGCATAAAACGCTCTATCGAAACAAGTTCCAATAGTTAACCCTCAAAGACCAGATTCACGACCATGCCCTTGTGCAAATCAACGCAAACCAAGACTTCTCTGAAACACAACCACTTTCCAAGAGAACGATTACAAAAATTAACAACAATTAAAGAAAAATCATCGATTAGAAGCCACAGACCCACTAGATACACATGCCTTGCACATCAAACCCAAAAGCAAGCAAAATTCAAAGAGAAATCGTCAAAAACAGCACGCAGTGAGACCGAAACACCGACAAGGCACAAACGAACTCCAGAATTAAAAAAAGAAAAGGAAAAAAAGCTAAAAATAGAAATTCCGAAACCTCTAAAACCAGCTTCGCAGTCAAATCTCAAGCGAATATTCACGAACTAGTCACTGATCTCACGAAAAAAGCGAAAACAGTGAAAACCTGAACAAACCCTAAAATCTGAAAAAGTTGAGAAACAAAAAAAGTTAAGAAGACGCGGATACGCATACCTCAACGGAGAGGGCTTAAGTTAACGCGAGCTGTGATAAGAGGGTGGTCGAATGGAAGGTGAAGAGATCGAAGAGAGAAAAACCAAAGGGAAATGGACAAGATTGAGTTCTTCCCGTACCAAGGAAGCCAGAGACCAGAGAAGAAGCGCAGAAGAAAATGAAACGGATGACTTTCTTTTTGGTTTTTCTATACTATTTATTTGTTTGTAAAGTTTATTTTTATTTTATTTTATTAATGCCTAATCTTTTTCCCTTTTGTCTTCATTACTCGTTTTTCTTCACTCCTTCTAATCTTCTTTCTATTTATTTACCAATTAGTACTTATTTATTTTCTTTCAAGCTTACTAACTCATTTATACCAATATTTCCTTTAGTAGAAGTAATTGGATAAATGGTAACAATAATATTTTTTTTAACATAAAATCGATAGATACTTTTTACTTTTAATATGATGACCTAAATAAAATATTCTTTTTTATTAATAGTGTCTCTTTTCAGAAATAATTTTATCTAAGATTATATTATATAATATTAAATGAGTATCTCTTCGTAAAGTTTTGAAATTTTAGCTTGTTAAATTGTTATTAATTTCTACTGATGATCCGACTCTTATTAATTAATATTGCACTTTTGAGTGTATTTTTTAACAAATATAAAATTTTGTAATAAATTTTATCTAGTATTAATAATTAATAAAGTATGTGCTTAAAAAATAATGTGATAAAAATATGTTAAGCACTCTTCATGACACACTTGGGGGTAGTATCGGGTACCCGCGGCGCACTCACACTTTTTTTGCGTCCCCGCTTAATACGCTAAGCGTTTTTACGTTTCTTGACTTTTTGGTCCAAAACCTACCCTTCGTTATCGTCATCGCTAACCCCCACTTTGGCACTTTCTTTTACCGTCAAAGTCAAAATAAATGCTGATAGCTAATATAAATGCTGAATACGTAAAAAAAAAATAAAAAAAAAATATATATATATATATGCATTTATTGTTACCGAATATAAAATATAAAATGGAAATATCCGAGAAGAAATTTGTGATGCTCTTTATTTCAATATAATTATCGTTGTTACATATTTTACACAAACAAAACAACTAATAAATAAATATAAAAAATAATAATTTTACAAACTTATTCTTATTATAATTGATTTTGTTGTATATCGTTGATATCATAAATGATATAGATGAAAAAAATTAAAATAATAATTATTTTAAGAATTATTTTTATTATTATACGATAGTTATCATAAAACAGAGAAAATAATAGTTATTTTAAGTTTTTTTTTTTTTACTTTTGGATCTTAATTTATGGAAATTCTCTTCTTAACAAATTTCATTTGTCTTACACATATTAATATGCAATTAATTTTATGTAATAATAATAGAAATATGTGTGTGCATTAAATGTGATATATATATATATATATATATATATATATATATATATTAATTTAAGAATAGTTATTAATGTAACATTTAATACTCTTAATATATATATATATATATATATATATATATAACATTTTGAGAATAGTTATTAATGTAACATTTAATACTATTAATATATATTTTGAGAATACCTGAGTGTTAGTAAGATATATTATCAATTATATTTTTAACTTAATTTTAATGACTAATTAAAATATAATAAAAAATTTATTAGAATCAGTAGTCTCACTACATTAAAAGTGATATTTTTTAATTTCTAATGAATTTTAATTAATAATAAATAAATTATTTTTATAAAAATGTATTATTGCCAACATTTCTAATTTATATAAAGATATAAAAAATATACTTTTTATTGTATAGTATAAATCAGTGTATTTATTAAATGAAAAATATTTATTAGACCCAATAAATATAATAATTGTTTATTGAGAATATATTATTAAAAAATAATTATTATAAAAGTTAATATCTCAACCTATAAACGTATATACTAAAATATATTAAAGATTACTAATTTTTATTGTTTAAAATAGATCATTGAGAATAAATTATTTTAATACAGTAATATAAAAAATTTATGCATTAAATTTTGTTGTTAATTACTAGCAAAAAAGAGGCAAATTGACATTGCGTCTCTCTCTTTTTCTAGTAACAACAAAATATAAGATAAATGGTAAATGTTAAATATAAAAAAAAAGATTCATAATAAAATGTTAATGTTACTACTATTAAAAAAAAATTAAAAACATGTGTTTAGCTAAATATATATATATATATATATATATATATATATATATATATATATATATATATTTAATTTAGTTTGTTTTAAAAATATGATTATTTCCCACTAATTGTTTAAAACTTTTTGTCAAACAAAAATTATTATTTCTTAAAACTCGGTAAAAATTTATACCAATTGAACTTGTTTAATTAACATAGAGATCATGAAACTTGAGTAAACTTTGTTGAGTTTTTTTTAAACTTTTTTTCTTATTTCATCACAAGATCCATTACTTGGAATTGTGATGTTTTTCTTGAATTCAACTCCTCGTTTAACTATTGTTTTTCTTTTACTTTTCTTTATCTTCCCTTCATCAAACGAGAGTATTGACATTGATTTCAACTTTCTCAATACGTTATTTATGTTTGTCATGCTTAATTGTACAAATTTCAAATTGATCTATATTTCTCATTTTTGCCTTGGTTAGGAATAAGGCAACCGACGGTCCTTTCCTAATTGACATACTATCATGTGAAGTTGAATATTTTTAGATTCATTAGGAAATCAACTAATCTATCTATAGAATATTTGTAGAAATTTTTTCAAAATACACAAATAATTAAATCACCTTAACAAGTATGTTTGAGTCCTTATGAATTTTATGTTTGGTACAAAATTGTCTCACAAAGACAATTGCAATATCCTCTTAGTTATGGATTGACTTAAGAGTAAAAGCAAAAATCATATGGGGACATTGTCTCTCAAAGTCTTGGGAAATGTCTATCATATTGTTCATTTCAAACTCGTTGTTCTAAATCATTTTTTGGGCTAGTTATTTTGTCTTATGAACTTTGGGCAACTTCTTAATTTATTTCTAAAGGTAACATGATGCTTCATTTATTGGATCTACAATCTTATTGTCCCCACGTCATCATTGATTTGTTATAGTATAAGTGAAGTGCGTTTGTGTTTTTCAAGCCTATTTTGATTGTTATCGTTGTTTTAACTAGACAAAGTGACATCATGCACCTAATCATTAGGTGTGACATCAACTTGGATTTCTTGGCTTCTGTTATTAGCCATGTTAGGTGAGAATCTAATTGACGAATTCAAACAAGTAATGCTACAATTATGTTTGAAATGTGTTTGATATTGAATTTAAAGTAAGTCTGAAATTGATTGTTGACTCGTCTAAACTTCTTAGGACCCGGTCAAAGTTTTAGCACAATTGAGATATTACAGTGAATGTACTTACAAAAAAAATACCATGATACTAAAGTCAATATTAATCCCACTGTATGACAACATATGTTAAATGCATGCATGTTATAGTAATGCTGGTATTCTAGATATAGATGTCAAAATTGGGTTTGCCTTGTTATCACATGGCTCAACACCTCTTATGGGTAAATATATGTCGTTTTAATGCTGGGATAAATTATTTGTCTTGCTATTAATGTTGATTTTGTTCAACGGTTTATCTTTGGGATTTTATGATATACGAGTATGTGAAAGTCATAATGAAAATTAAACTTGAAATCCAATCCATGACAAATGCATATCATGTGTGTTTGAAAAATTAGTGATAGCCTCTCAAATGTAAGACGAGTCTAAAAATAATAAAAGCATTTTAAGTGATAGAAGCATTTTATTACTTGCTGTTGTTCACGATACGTTATTGTCGCTCACCCAAGAAAAATCTATATAGGATAAAGATCGGACAAGGATTCTCCCATTAAATATATTGTTCTTACTCATGAAAATGCAAGATACCTTATGCATATGTCAACCTTTTAAATTATTTTTGTAATTCAATATGTTAATTTTATAATAACATATTTTATAATTTTCCATGGGACTCAACATGTCAAGTGTAGAACAACATGATAATTAGTTATCAAATTGATAAAATTGACTATTATTCACTTCTTTTTATTTTTTATGTGTTTTTAACAAAAGACATGTTAACTAATTAATATTAAAAACCGAAAAAGAAAATGTCCTAAGGGTAACTAGAATTTTTAAAAAAGGCGAATAAAAACGATGGCGGAACTCGTCCATTCTCACGGTTGGCCACACCCCCGGTGACGAATTAGCGTAGCGCATACAATAGAGAAGATAGCGAAAGGGGATCCTTCGATCACACCACAACAAAAATGACTGTAATTCCTTACAACGCACTTAGTTCTTCTTCTTCTTCTTCGCACTCATTACATTCCTTCGGAATTCGAACTCCAACCTTCACCTTCTTAACTTTGATTTTGGTTAGGACTCGTCAGGAACGACGCTCATGGATCTGATAACCGCGGATCCTACTCCGGCGCCGTCGTCGTCGTCGACTGCGTCCGCATCTTCGGCGCCGACGCCACCGGCATCTCTGCCCTCGGCGTTAGGTAAGCCTCCTGCGGAGAAGAAATCGAAGAGAGCCGCGCTGATGCAGATCCAGAACGATACCATTTCTGCTGCCAAAGCTGCTTTGCATCCAGTTAGGACCAATATCATGCCGCAAAGGCAAAAGAAAAAGGTACCGTAATTTCATCTCTTATGCGCAAGAACCTGCGTTGCTTCATGATTAATTTGTTGGAGTCGTGGATCAGTTAGTTTTGAGTGTAACTATATCGCTTTAGCATATAGTTGAAAGTTTCGTGTTATTATCGACTGGAGTTTAGTTGATACGATACCTCTCATACAAGACTCTTCTTATTAGTGTTGATAGTATCATAGTGCATAATTCTGTGCGTTTGATCTTCGTGCTTGTTTGCTTCTGCAGCCAGTTTCCTATTCACAACTCGCTAGAAGTATTCACGAGCTAGCTGCCACTTCTGATCAGGTGAGTGTCGCCACTTTCTCCGCGAGATCCCTGTTTGGATAAACTTAACTTCTCTATAAACACTTATGTAGGAGAAGTAAATAATATAGTAAAAGGAATTGAGCTTCTCCAATAAGCTAAATCAACTTATGCATTTCAACTTTTAGAGAAGTTAGATGAGAGGAATGCATAAGTTGATTTTAACTTTGGATACTATTATTTCATTTTTCCTTCTTATCTTCTTCTAAGTGCTTGCAGAGAAGTTTATCCACACAAGATCCAGTAATGTGCTTTCGTGGTTGGTCTATTTTCTTATGTTTTTGTTTTTGATGGTAACATGGTTTCAGAAAAGTTCTCAACGGCAATTAGTGCATCATGTGTTTCCAAAGCTTGCAGTGTATAATTCCGTGGACCCTTCATTGGCTCCCTCTCTTCTCATGGTATGCTCCAACTCATTTGAACTTGAATGCTTGCTTATAAGTTGTTTCTGATCTTCCCTTATCTACTATGTCCCAATTCCCTTGAACTTGAATGCTTTCTTAGAAGTTGTTTTCGTCTTCAATGTAGTTTGTGTTGTTAGATTAAAACTTTAGGTGTTACTTTGTATGCCTATCGCAAACTAGTGGCATTTTTTTAATGGACGACCATGATGCTGAATTCATGTAATAGTGCAATAATGTGTCATACTGATATTTCTTTATGGAATGTGTTTACCCTTGCTTAATCTGTTGTCAAAATCTTGTATCTCTGTCTCTGTTCTGTAGCTTAATCAACAGTGTGAAGATAGAAGTGTTCTCCGATACGTCTATTACTACCTTGCCAGAATTTTGTCTGACACTGGTCCCCAAGGTTTGAGCACAGGTGGTGGGATACCCACCCCTAACTGGGATGCTCTGGCTGATATTGATGCAGTTGGAGGTGTTACTCGAGCTGATGTTGTGCCACGAATAGTAGAGCAGCTTACTGCAGCAGCCACAAATGCTGAAACTGAATGTGAGTGTTTACTCACTTTTAGTTTGGATGGTTTTAATCATTTTAAGCATAAGGTTGCATACTTACATTTGCAATTGTGCATGGGCTTATATGTTTTACCTTGAGTTGATAAAGAGCTGTAGTTCTTTTGGGCTGTTAATTTAAATTTTATTTTATGTAAAATCCTTAGAACTCATGTGGAGTGAATGAGTTGAGTTCCCATCCACTCCTTGTTCATTGCAGTAATTTTGTAAATAGATTTACCTGAAGATGTTAAGAATTTTGGACCAATAAGCTTTGGCATATATATTAGATTTTAAGCTGTTTGTTGACATGGCAAAGACATTTGTTTTGACCAACAACAGTTGGTACAAGTGGTAGCGACTTGTGTCCCATAATCAGGTGGTTCCAAGTTTGAATCCTGGTTGGCCCTTGGGTATGGAATAAATCGTGTTGGGAGGGGAATACCCACCTTGAGTGCGGTCACGGTCCCCGATGAAAATTAGTCACTACTTCCAGCAGGGATAACTTTGTACCAATACCATAGCTAGCAAAAAAAATACATTTGTTCTGGCTTGTCTAGTGTCCTTTACATAAGGTAGACAGGAAATCACTGCATTCAAAGATGTGTTTAGTTTCATATAAATTGTTTATTGAGATTCTACACATAATATGAGATTGGTACATTATAGGAAGGAAAATTCAGAGAAATGAAATATTCGGTTCACAACAGAAAGGAGGAAAGAAATGGAGTCTAAATTTAGGTTTTCTGTTATGTAAATTTTATAGTGACGCTGTGATGGGGATAAATAATTTGCATTAACTTTTTATTTATTATTTATTTGGATAGATGAACAAATAATTTTGCCTGCATGAAAATAATTTGAAATTATAGTTATTCTTGATCAGGATACTTCTTGCATTTCTTTGGTTTGACTAGAAGAACTTCTACTGAAGCTTTCTTAGTTGTATTATAATGGGTGCATCTGCAATCAGTATTTTGGATTTTGAGTCTCAATCTAGATGTCATTGTGGCAATGTTGTCTTTAAATTGTAGTAATAGAGTACAGTGATACATGACATCCAGAGTTAATATAATCTCTTGAAATTTTGACATCAGAATTATCCAGATGGAATGGATTTTTTTGTTTTGGTAAACGTGAGTTTGTCGAGTTTGAAAATTAAATTGGTTATCTCATTAAAACAATGCACAAGTTTTAGTTATTGAAGTATGTCTTCATTTTTCATATCAAGATTATGTCTTGATTCCTATTCAACTTATGTTTTGAAGTTCATGCTCGGAGATTGCAATCCTTGAAGGCACTTACATATGCTCCTTCATCCAACTCTGATGTTTTGTCCAGATTGTTTGAAATTGTATTTGGCATACTAGAGAAGGTTTGTGCTTTCCCATTATCTTCATTATTTATATAGGATGTTGACTTTTACCCATTTATTTTAAATTATTCTTGTAGCCACCTTTATTCAGAATAAGTTGTTTGGATATGTTGATGTGCATTGTCAATCTTGGGTATGCCCTCTGAGTTTGGATTTTTTCTTTTAGTTAAGATTTCAGTCTTTGGTTAGAAAAAGAGGGCAACATTGTGTGGAAGTTCACTGTATATGCTGTTGTTTGGTGTCTTTGGCTGAATTGAATTCCATGTATCAACTCCTTGAAAATATTTGTCCCTATGACCATTTGAAAAAAAATAAATTTCATTGACTCTTTAATGGTGTTTAATGCATGGTTTCTTCCAAAGAGTTCCATTGTCTGACATACAAAGGGATTGAAGAGCTTCATTATTTTGTTTTCATTTTGTATTTACTCCTTTTCAATCTAGTTTTTTTTCTTTAATTTTTTTAAAACTTTATTTGGAGTTATTCTCCTTTTCTTTGTTTCTCTGTAAGAAAAGTTCTTTCTGTATCCAAAAGAGTTTTGAAATCATGGTACTTGAGCTTTCTTCACCTTTTCTGCCATTAATGATTTTTAGGTTGGTGATGCTGAGCAAAAGCGAAAGAAAGGCATATTTGGGGCTAAAGGTGGCGATAAAGACGTAAGATCATTGCTTTGTACTATTTTTTCTTTTATCATGATATATGCATTTTTTTTTTAATTTTTAACTTGAGTGAATCTTTTTTGATATCCTATGATGGAACTGTTTCCTCTTACCATTCAAAGCAATGCACAATTCTAGGCTTATAAAAATATGGTGAGAGCAAGCTATTAAAACAACTGTTTGACACCTCTCATTCTTCCTGATAATATAACATTCTTTTACTAGAAGAAAGCAACTGATCTTGACATTGTATTAGTCTTTATATTGCATGTTACAATAAATATATTGATGCTTACCTACATAAAGGTTCCTAAATATGTGTAAATCCTCAAAAAGTAGATGCTGTAGTAGAAAGCCAATCAAGGTGGAAAAAGATCTAAGAAAAGAGACTTTCCAAAATCCGAATGACAACTCCTTGCAAGATTAAATTCGAGAGCTATCAATGGTCCTGCAGTATGAGAAAAAGGATAAAAATAGAGGTATAACACTGGGATGATTATCTTCAGGGACTCTCTTGTGTAGCATAGATCTGTGTCTTTGAATACCTTCTCTTTTAATCAGACCATAATGCTAGAACTTTTGACAAAGGATTCTTACAGTTAAACATTTTGCAGAATAGGTGTTTAGCTCTCTTGTAGTTTCTTGCTAATTCTATTGGGGATTTTCTTTGTCAAATATTCAGATGGATTTCCTTGAGTCTGAAATCTGTAACTGAAAAGAACCTTGCTAAAAGGAGGAAATACAGTTGCCCCAGAATTCATGATTGCTGGTACTGATACGTCTGAAGCACCAAGTTAATATGGGGATATGCCAAATTTTAAAAATTACAGCCATGTCATAACTATAATACAACACATAAATTTAGTATAAAGTTAATATAAAACAAATCTTAAATCGAAAGAGAGAATCAACATTTTAAATGTTAGGGAGTCATTTTAGACATAATAAAATGCTATACCTCTATCCCTAAATATAAGATTCTTTTAACTAATTGACACCCTTTAAGAAAGTTGGTTAATTTAGTTAGTAACATTAAGTTTGTTTGCAATTTATATTATTTTTTTTCCAAAATTACCCTTAGAAATATCCAGACTCATCATCTCTCTCTTTCCACTTAATTACTTTATACCTAATTAATTAATGTGTCCTAGTCTTCTTCTCCAATCCTTATAAGAGAGAGAATGCATTTATCTCTTTAATTCATAACATTTATTGTAAAGTAGTTAAGGGTATTTTGGTAAAAAAGACAACTTGAAAAAAGTTTTATAAAAAGGGACAAACAAATTTAAAAAAAGAGTCTTATATTTAGGACGGAGGTAGTATCATTTATCTAATTATTACAATTTTCCTATCTGTATTGGTATAAATTTTTTTAAAAAAAATTGGAAGAAAAAATTGTAAATTCAATTAGAAGTGTTGACATAAACAAGTGTTCAACTTAGATATGATAAAACACCACTGCCGTTTTAAGTGTCTGCTTCCTAGCTTTTAGGTGAAAACACATGAATGGTTTTATAAATACATCTCTAACATACCCACTCATGCAAGAGCCTGTTGGGCTAAGAACCATGGATAATTCACTGTGCCACAAGCCCTAGTGTTTAAGTTAGTAGGTGAAGACACTTGAATGATATTATGTTACATCTCTGACATGTTATATGCTTGATCATATAGTCTATCATCCGAAGCAATCTACAATATGCTGCCTTAAGTGCTCTGAGAAGACTCCCTCTGGATCCTGGAAATCCAGCATTTCTGCATTATGCTGTACAAGGGTAAGTTACTCTGTGAACCAAAACTTAGAGGAACAAATAGTTCATGGCCTCTCTTTGAGCAACTTTTTACTTCTTGCTTTTTGTTTATTTTGGAGCTGGCATTAACTTTGTATAATTTATTATTAGCTTTTGCATTCTTCCCTTGTCTCTGGTCTATAGTTCTCAAATCTCAAAACTAGAGTTGACTGCAGGATTTCATTTGCTGATCCAGTTGCTGTGAGGCATGCACTGGAAATTGTTTCTGAGATAGCTACAAGGGATCCTTATGCTGTTGCAATGGCCTTAGGTAACAGTGTACATCTTAATAAATTTTGTATTAAAATGGTGTTCTAGTGTTTCATTGCATATTCTTTCCTAATATAGTGTTGGAAACAAATTTCTCCAAAATTCCCTAAATCTAATGCTTCCTGGACATTCTTATGCAGGAAAGCATGTGCAGCCTGGAGGTATGCTTATTGGACCTTCACCGTCTTTGCTTCCTTCGTTTCTTTGTGTTTGTTTGAATATGACATATTTTTATTCAGTAAAAAAACAGTATTTAATGACCAAGAACCAGTTTTCAGTCTGTAAAATATGTGAAAACACTTAAATTACTTAACATCTGTCTCATAATTTGAGTGTGTACTGTGCTTGGAGAGGAACTCCACTTCTGGTATTTAATAAACCATAGAATCAAAATATATGTGGAACATTTTTGCTTAACTAATTTCTGAGTTTTTCTGCTAAGATATAAGGCTTTTTGGATTTTAATAACTTGCCATCTTTATGTTGTTCCACACTTCCACCATAATTATATAGTTTGGTGATGGTTATTTGGTCTATGTGCAGGGGCTTTACAAGATGTTCTCCATTTGCACGATGTACTCGCTAGAGTTTCTCTAGCGAAGTTATGTTGTACAATATCAAGGGCTAGAGCTTTAGATGGTTGGTGTATTAAAAAGCTTGTGTTTAATGAAAATTGATCCTTACAAAATTTGCTATGATTAAATTTCTGTTTTGCGTGCATGTACAGAGAGATCAGATATTAGATCTCAGTTCAATTCAGTGCTCTATCAACTTCTATTGGATCCTAGTGAAAGAGTCTGTTTTGAGGCAATTTTGTGTGTACTAGGAAAATATGATAACACTGAGAGGTGCGGTTTATGTCTTATAATATTAGTCTCTATACCCTCCTAATCATATTTTTAACTTTGATTGTCTAGGTTATATAAATTTCTTGAAAGTTACTTTGTTAACATTCTGTCTTGTGATTGATTTGGATGTAATCTTATCATGTTTACACATTCTAGGACTGAGGAGCGTGCAGCTGGGTGGTATCGTTTGACCAGGGAAATTCTTAAGTTACCAGATGCATCATCAAAGGAAAGTTCTAAAGATAAACAGAAGAACAAACGTCCTCAACTGCTTATTAAACTTGTAATGAGAAGGTTCAAAAACTCATTTGTGTATTTCTGCTTGCATGTCTATTTTGTCTTGTTGAATTATTAAGTCATTGACTCGGGTGAAGTATAAATTGTCTAATCATAATGCACATTGTCTATTATTTACTGCTCTTCAGGTTAGAGAGTTCTTTCCGTAGCTTTTCTAGACCTGTGCTTCATGCAGCAGCTAGAGTTGTACAGGAGATGGGGAAAAGTCGGGCTGCTGCCTTTGCTTTGGGCATACAAGATGTTGAAGAAGGAGCACATGTCAATACATTTGCTGAGGCTACTGATTATAATGATTCAGATGAAAGCACACATCCCGAAAGTAATGCTTACTTTATGTGTTTAATGGTGCATGCTTGCCATAATATTTTTAGGAAAATTGATCCTTGACAATCATAATATTTTTCCTAGGTCTCTTTATCTTCATGATCTTCCCTTCCGGTTTCTTTTGTTGTTCGGTTGTTCCTTTGGTTAAGCTATTCTTTTCTCTTAAAATGTGAGTTTGATCCTAACTGAACCCCATAAACTAGCTCATAGGGTGTGAGTTGTCTCCCACTTATATACTTTATCTTGGCACTGTCTCTAACCGATGTGGGACTTTGGTTTTTCGTAATACACCCCCTCACGCCTAACACTTTTGGGCTCTGATACCATGTTAAACTTAAAACCAATTGGTACTAAGTGAAGTTACTCAACAGATATATAAGCTGCACCCCAAGAACTGAGACAAGCGATGCGGGACTTCCTAATACCCCCCCTCCACATATGTCTGCCAATATAGGTGAGCCTACTAGAATAGGCAAGAACTAAGATGAGCTATAGGCTCCGATACCATGTTAAACTTGGAGAAAATTAGGATGAAAACTGTGTCCTTTCCTCTGGAGAATTCCCATTTAAATAATATGATACAATTTGATTTCTAGCCTTGAAGTTTGCTAAAAAACTATATATGGTAACCTACAGCTGGGCTAAGTAATTAAGGATATAATTACACAATTACAGCTATACAATCATACAAGATATGCTGATTTAAAGGGCCAATAAATCTGCACAAATAATGACAAATAATCTGCCTATCAATCTTATTGACATGAATAATATGGTTGGTGGCCCATTTAATGGATCTAGGATGGACTTTGATACCATCTTAGAATGTGGGTTAGGGTCGAACTCAACCCCAAAAGTTGGCTCATAGGGTGAGGGTTGTCCCCCACCTATATACTTTGTCTTGGCACTATCTCCAGCCGATGTGAGACTTGGATTTTTTCCAATATTTTCAGATTGTATTTGGAGATTTCCAATGACGCTTATAGTCGTGGGTTCTGATTACTTTTGTAGAAAGAAAGACATAGAGATTGGTATATATGCTTGTACTGTGGATTTGCTTGATTAGGCTGCTTGTCTGATTTGTACTGGTAAGCTAGGTTTAGTACAAACGTAGTTGCAACCTATGTTTAATACTTTTTAACATATACATGATTCTTTTGTAACAGTCCTTTTATATGCTGGATCATAGAGGTTAATCTTAAAAGACTTTTATAAAGATGTCTGTTAGTTCTCCGTCCACTCATAGTCAAAATGAATCCTTGTGAAGTTTTTGACAAAGAAAATCCACTTCTATGCGTGTTTCATGTAAAGTTAGATACAATATAAATGTATTTGATTACCACACCATAGTTGCATAGGCCTAGTTATCCTAAAACCAATCTAATACACAAGTTCAGATTGAGTCTCAGTGATAGCTCGACATGTTGAACTATTATCTTATTATATACTTAATTGATACTTTGATGTAGGCATTCGAAGAACTTCTTCAGTATCTAATTTAACTGCTGGCAGAGATACCGTCGCGGGTATGTTGGCTTCATTAATGGAAGTGGTACGGACAACAGTTGCCTGTGAATGTGTTTATGTACGAGCCATGGTGATCAAGGCATTAATCTGGATGCAAGGTCCATTTGACTCATTTGATGAACTAGAATTTATTATTGCATCGGAACTTTCTGATCCAGCTTGGCCAGCAGCACTATTGAATGATGTACTACTCACTTTGCATGCTCGTTTTAAGGTAAATGGACTTTATCTTGGTATATCAGTGTTAAACATACTTGGATTTGTTCAATAAAGCATTACCTGAAGGATGAGGCAATGAGCAATCAATATGGTTGAATTTTAGCAATATTTTTGCCAATAATATAGATTGATTTGCTGCCTTTAAAAAGACCAACCCTATTTAAATTTTAATCTGTTAAGTGAAGGCTTATGGATGGGGTTTTATACCTTGCATGACCCCTTTCATGTGAGATCCTTTTGAACTTGAAGCATGGACAATGCATTACTTTTTCCAGTATTTCAACTTCACTTTAAAAGAATGGGGTAGCAAGGGTTGAACTGTTGATCACTTTGTCATGGAGGCTTTAATATCATGTCAAATACCAACTCTCCTAAAAGCTTAAGTTGTTAGGTGAAAGAATCACAAATGGTTTTTATATCCAACACTCCTTTTCTTTTAACTCCTTGTTAGTATATTGTAGTTATCATTTGTTTAATTATGTTCAAATATTGTTGTGCCTGTGTGCATTTTTTGCCCATGCACTGAGTAAGGATAAAAGCCATGGATACTATAAATGAGGGGGTATGAGCTTGAATGTCAGTGAGATTTTTAAAAATGTGTTTTGCTGAAGAGACATAAATACCAGTCTTCCTTATAAACTTTGTATATCTTGGTGCATGCAATGGGTAAATGTGCTTTTGTATTCATGCATAATGGAAAACCTGAGTTTGCTTAATAGTTATTTCAATTTTGCTTTGAAGGCTTCTCCAGATATGGCTGTTACTCTTCTTGAAATTGCAAGAATATTTGCTACCAAAGTTCCAGGAAAGGTTGATGCTGATGTGTTACAACTGCTCTGGAAGGTCAGTTTACCTTGACAGTATTTTTTTTTTTAAATTGATGTGTTTGGTACACATCTGTTTATAACAGAGGGGTCTAATAATGATAAGTAGAGACAAATACAAACCTCAACTTCCGAAGCAACATATCCACATTACATACTAGATGCATGCACACAGATACCCAGTTCATTTGATCAATTTTGAGTTTCCTTGATGATTTTGACTTAAGAATGATTGACTAAATGAATAGTCTGTTTTCAGACTTGTCTTGTTGGAGCTGGTCCTGATGGAAAACATAAAGCTTTAGAAGCAGTCACAATTGTTCTTGATCTACCACCTCCACAGCCAGGGTCAATGCTTGGTCTTACTTCAGTGGACAGGGTGTCTGCGTCTGACCCAAAGTCTGCTCTTGCATTACAAAGACTAGTTCAAGCTGCTGTAAGCATTACTATTTATTCAGAAGACCTTACTCATTCTTTGGCTTCTGCGACCCAATAAAAATGTTGAATTAAGTTTCTTTTTTTCTGACAACTTGTGCTTTTAGGTATGGTTTCTTGGGGAAAATGCAAATTATGCTGCTTCTGAATATGCTTGGGAATCTGCTACCCCGCCTGGTACTGCATTGATGATGTTAGATGCTGATAAAATGGTTGCTGCTGCTAGTTCTCGTAATCCTACTCTAGCTGGTGCCTTGACAAGGCTCCAGAGGTGCGCATTCAATGGCAGCTGGGAGGTATATGTTACCCATTTGAGTGGTTTCCCTTTACTTGTTTAGTTGTTTATTACCCCTATCTCAAAATTTGAAATGATTTTTTTAAATTGTATTACACTACACTATGAGAACAAAAAATGCTTTATTAGTATTCGATAGTGTTAGTTGGCCTTCACAAAGTTTTGGTCTGATTCAGTCTCTGGGTATAAGTATTAGTGCATAGTTTTACCACATGTTAACTTAAATATTCTCTGTTAAATGAACATGCAGATTCGAATTATTGCTGCTCAAGCTCTTACAACAATGGCAATTAGATCTGGGGAACCTTTCAGGTTACAGATTTATGAGTTTCTGCACACTTTGGCGCAAGGTGGTATTCAGTCACAGTTCTCTGATATGCATCTTAGTAATGGAGAAGATCAAGGAGCAAGTGGTACAGGCCTTGGAGTTTTATTAAGTCCTATGATAAAGGTTCTGGATGAGATGTATAGAGCACAAGATGATTTGATCAAGTGAGAGCCAGATCCTAATTTTGTGCTTTTTCAAATTTGATGATCTTGATTACTAATGCTCACGAACTGCTTATGAATAGGGAAATACGCAATCATGACAATGCTAAGAAAGAATGGACTGATGATGAACTGAAGAAACTATATGAAACCCATGAAAGGCTGCTAGATCTTGTTTCATTGTTTTGTTATGTTCCAAGAACAAAGTATCTACCTTTGGGCCCAATAAGGTATTGATATTGAATTGAATTCTGTATTTGAGCTCTTAGAATGTGGGTTTGGGTTACATGAGGTAATTTTGCATATTACTCATGTTGTATCTAAAGAGGACTACTAGACTTGTAAGCTCTTCTGCATACAGGAATGTGGGTTCGGAAGGATAACTTTTCAAAATGGGACGAGGAACTTTGTTTTGGTTTTTGAGTGTTCACATTTTTTGTGATTCTAATTTTTATTTTTTTATAGAATTTTGTCCTTAATTTCATCAGGCATTTGTAAAAATGAAGACCTTGGCTGTGTGGTACAAGGAAAATTTTTCATGCCATGGAATCATCATTCTTGAGACTCATAAATCCTGGGAATTATGATTCTTAAGAATGACTAAACTTGTTTGGTTGGTCATACATATTCTCATACAAGTTTCCCGAGAGTAAAAGAGTAACATAGTATCTTTACCACTAACTTTAATCATCTACCACATTAAATGATTTAATAGGAGTAACATGATACTTTTACTGCATTAAGACTTGCTTTTTAACTCGGGAAAGTTAGATTCTCATCTCTTCCAATGGGAATATTTTTGTGGGAAACGTAGCCAAAAAAATTCTTGGGAGACATTGTTTCCTGGAATGTTATTTTTTAATAAACAAACCAAACATGAAAAACAAACATTCCCAACTTAAGATTCCTAGGAAACTAAAAATATTCCTTATACCAAACGCCTCCATATTGTATTTCTAGCATAGTCATTAGCTTTGGCATGTTTCAAAAGTAAATTTGATCTTTATGGGTTTCTAATTCCTCTGAATCTTGGTGAGAACATCTTCCAAGTTCTAATAATCATTTGAATCTCTAGATAAAATCTTCTCTGTAATGAAATGACAATCTATTTCAACGTCTTTGGTTTTCTCATGAATACAAGGTTGCCTGATTATCACAAATGAGTGTCATTTGTGCAGCCTCCCCAAATCTCAATTCTTTTTTCCATTCAGGATAGGCATTTTTTTTTTGGTGTGGTTTTGGGTGACCTCAGTTTAAAACAATTTCCCTTGATTGGTTTGGGAGCTTTTCATTGAGTCCATGTGGGGAATATTTTGTGGAGATGGGCAATGTATGTTTATCTTTGGTGTATTTGCTTGCCCCTAAAAGTGCTGATTCCTATAGAGATGTATCTTGGATTTATTATGTGAGACAATTTTTCATGTCTCTTCGATGTGTATGAAGAAAGGTCTATTTTTTAAGCCTAGATTATTCTTTTTCTTTCTTTTATCCATTTTTGTTTTATAGATACCTTGTGCTTCAACTTCTTTGTAACTTCTCTTCAAACAATTTCTTTTTTTTATTACAGTTTGCTTTTTATATAGTTAGATTAGATTGTCTTTTCAATATGCATTTTAGTACTTTCTATGTATATTAAATATCATAGTTATTAAACATTCCTTGTCTTATATTTGTGTTTTTAACATTTAACAATTGATTAGGTTACCATTAATCGTTAAGAACATAAAATTTGAAGTATTTTGATTTTTGAGTTGTTAATCTTATGATTCACCTCTTGATTCAATTCTTGACATAGTTTACTATTTGATTTCCTAGTTGACATTGACAACCGTGTGGTGTGTTGGTGACACTTGGTTAACTGAACTAGAAAAGAGCAATCAATCTCAGTTAAAAATATATGCTTTTATACAGAAAGACCTTGTACTTATTTGGAAATTATTTTCAATTTTCCATGTATTTATTTAGTAACTTTAAAATTTCAAAATTTACCATCTTATTTGAATTGGGTTATTTTTTGATATAAAACATGTTACCCTGTCAAATATTTATTTTAATATTTGTCATTGTTATATTTTAAGCAATAAATATTTTGTTAAAAGGAGGGGTAAAAGTGAAGGAGAACCCTATTTTTGGTTTTGAGGAGTAGCACATACCAGAAATCCCATTTTCCATAGCATTGGTAGTATTGATGACACATCTATATAGTTCCCTTTCATATTAAACAACGAAACGTTTATTTGTTGTGGTTATGTTATTGGTGTTATTCTGTAAATATGATTTTCCTGTGAATTTTTGATAGTGCCAAACTCATTGACATCTATCGTACACGCCACAATATTAGTTCATCTACTGGTTTGAGTGATCCAGCTGTTGCCACTGGTATATCTGATCTTGTCTATGAATCCCAACCACCACCTGCTGAGCCTGATACACTTGATGATGACCTAGTAAATGCTTGGGCAGCAAACCTTGGTGATGATGGCTTATGGGGAAACAATGCACCAGCAATGAATAGGGTATAAGTTAGTTAATGTATTGCCTTTTATCTATTTTTCTTTCCTTCTCTTTAATTTGATTAGAAAATATTTTACTGATGCTTATGCGGTAGTGTGTATATATAAATTAGGTTATCAAATTGTGAATTGCCAAGCCAATTTTTGAATTGTGAATCATAATTTGTATCGATTAGTAAGATTCAATGACAACCAAAAATTATTTCAAATATATCATATAGATAACTTATAGAGTTCAATGTAATCATTTTAAACTAGAAATAGATAAAACAACTTAATCATAAGTATAAAACAAAATTATTAGTTTATCTGAGTTTGTGAAGCCTTTATTTTAGAAGAGTGGAAACAAAAATAACTTTTGCAAATATTAAATTTTAACAATCTAACCATTGGATGATGTTATCATTTGGTGATTATGCTTATCAAACTTTAGATAATTTAAACATTCGTAGATATGTAATTTAATAGTTAAGAGTAGTTATATTTTAAATAACATGGTATACATTCAAATAAAGTGGTGCATTGAAGTATCAATAAGTTTTTAAATTATATGAAATTTTGTATACTTAATCTACTTCATGAAAACTTTTAATAGTATGGTTGGTTTGAGAAAATTTAACATTGTAAAATGTTTTTAAGGGTGTCATCTTGTCTAGTTTGAACCTGCTGTGAATTGATCATGTCTTTTAACACACATTGCTAACCTCCTCACCTTCATGTGGAGATTAACATGCTTTGCATTTTGTTTTGGACTAAAAACTCACATCTATTCTTGTTAAAACAACTTAATATAATGGACAATATTGTCTTTTTACTTTTTAAAATTTAAATATTTAAATATTTTCAGTTATTTCAACAACACTTTCCTTACGTTCATGTTCCCATGTGCTGCCTAAGAAAAATTACTACCACTGATATTTACATTTGAAAATTAGAAACTCTTCTATTACTAGACTATTCAATTTCTTATTTGTAAAGAGGCATTCCAGACTAGTGAACTGCAAGTTGTTGAGTGGTGACTATCAACCAGGCAACCAGCATTTATATTTGGTGATATAAGAGATACAAATTGTGGTTGAAAATTTGTGCTTTTGTGATACAAGTCATGTAACAGAATTCATATTTTGGAACACTGGGGTGGGTGAGAAAAATAATAAGAGATTGTTATGTAAGTGATTAAAAAAGCCTAAGCATTAAGAATTCAGAAAGACATTTTACCCATTTTGTTCAATTTTTTTATCAGAAAATAGTGGATTTATAGTCCACATCAAAATGTGGAATATGCTAACTTTCACATGAATGTATGGAGGTTAGCAATATGTCTATGTGTCTGTGGAAAATTTAAAGTTAATATTCCTTGTGATTTGAAACTAAGTTGACTTTAAATTGAAAATGTTTTTTTCTCTCTCTCTTTGGATTTAGGTAAATGAATTTCTGGCAGGTGCTGGAACAGACGCCCCAGAAGTTGATGAAGAGAATATGATCTCTAGGCCTTCAGTTAGCTATGATGATATGTGGGCAAAAACACTTCTAGAATCTTCTGAGCTAGAGGTAAGGATTAAGCCAGATGCATTGGGTATTAAACTTTATGGTTTGTATCACTTAAATCCATTCCTTGCAATAACAGGAAGATGATGCAAAGTCATTGGGATCATCATCTCCAGATTCAACAGGATCAGTTGAAACTTCGATATCATCCCACTTTGGAGGAATGAGCTACCCTTCGCTGTTTAGTTCCCGACCACAAACTACGGTACCAAATATTATGATTAAGAATCAATTTATTTTGCAACATGCACCATGCTTCTAATTTGATGCTATTTCTGAACCTTTTATATTTGATATTTTACGCATACTTTTTCAAGCCATGAGAGGACTGATATAATGCAAAGCATTTTAAGTATATTTATTTAATTATTTGGCCCCTCAAAATCTTTGGGCAAGATCCCCCACTGAATTTATCTCCAAATTTACACCTCACCAAACAAAAAGATTATTCTAATAACCAAATATCATCTATACTAAAAAATTTAAAACTGGAAAAGTTAGGACCAAGACATGTTAATAATATAGGTTTCTTCGTTTTAATGTGATGAGTGTAGAATAAATTGAAGAAAGGATGAAAGAACGAAATTGAAAACCTGAATGGACCTGCCAACGTTTAAAGGGGTAGCTTCAGCAGAGAGCAAGTCACCAAGCACAACACTTTTCAAATGGTTGATGCTGAGTTGAATCCCAGCCACTCTTTGGTATCCACTAGCCATGTGGGCTCCCATGCTTGTCAAAGATTCTGCCATCAGTGCTGATACCCCTCCATGCAACACCTTAAATGGCTATTACAACTTCTGTCCATGCAAGGCTCTCCCACCATAAAGGCATTATTCTTCAGCAGCCAAAAAAAGTGTGGGAACTCCTCCTCATGACTCGAACAAAACTGGCAGTAGTAATCATCTAGCTGCACATTCCTTCTCCTTAGGTTTTGCTCTTGTTGGCAGTCTATCCCTCACCAACCTCCAAACAAAGTGTGCAACCTTGCTTGGAATTTTCATTTTCCAGATGAATGTGAATGCCCCATCTTCGTTCTCATCCGCACCACTTCATTAAGCAAATGATATCCACTTCCCACTGAGTACAGCCCACTCACATCCCCCTTCCAAATCCATCTGTCTTGTTGGTTAGGCTGAATCCTCAACTCCTCAATATCCTCCATAAAGCTAGCTGCTAGTTCCATCTCCCCTTCCAACATCATTCTCCGCCACTCAAAATTTGATTCCCACGATTCCCCCACCCCCACACCCATCTGCTGAATAGTGTGATGTTGCTGTTGAGATATACAATAAAGTCTCTGGTACTTTTCCATCAAAGACAGCCCCTCCTCCCTCCAACTATCTTCCCAAAATTTTATTCGCGACCCACATCCTAT